>NC_034011.1:9297946-9483884 GCF_000346465.2 Prunus persica
CGATATTCCATCGTCTTTTGAATAACGTACAGTACTTCTGGAATTGAAGGAAAGGAGATGACAGCCACCAAACGATGTCGTTTCCGAATGCATCATTGCAGTTGAATGGGCCGAACATTCTGTGTTCTATCATCTTCGGCCCAAATTCTTAAAAAATGCACAGGCACGTCTTTCTTCCCACATGACCCACTTCCAAGTAAACAGGTCAACGGATCGATAAGCTGAATCCAGCTATAGATTCACGGGCCCGTTTGGATCTATGGATTTCAGCAGATAAGACTGTAAGGCCATCTCCAACCCAAGAACTTAAATCCAAATTATTTTCCAAAACCTCTCCCAACCCAAGAAAAAGGACTCAAAATTTGGGAAACCCCAAATTTGAACCGAAATACTAGTCCACTTATTGCCCAGACCCAAAACTATTTAGTGGAGCCCACGCTGAGGTGGTAGAGCCTATGTGCATGAGAAAAACACTAGGACCCGAGCTGGGACCCGAGATGGGACCAACTCTGATGGGCTTGTCTGTGGCATGGTCCATGTGTCGGCACTAGGGGAGATAGCCATTGCAATTGGCTGTCTCCTATATATATATATATATATTTTTTTAAAATCAAATAGTATCTCTAAAAAAGAGACTGGGCCCACATGCTGGCTGTTTCTAGCTCAAAGAGAAGTTGCAATTCAAATAATCTGTTTTTTTTTATAAAAAAAAAATTTCTAATAGTAACTTTAAATTAACGATCTAGATTAAATCTAAGCTATTTTAACAATAAAAAAATCTAAATGTTGAAATTTAAATCCAACAGTCAAAATAATATTTTAAATTAATCTAGATCAGATCCAACCCCAAAACTCACTCCAAACTCTATAAATACCCATCCATTTCTCAAATAAACTACCAAAAATATTTTATCTATTTCTCAATTTATTTTTCCTTTGTCAATCTCATCAATCTCCTTTCATTCTTGTTGAAGATGTCCACAAAATCTCAAAGATGTGTGAATTGGAGGCCCGAAGAAGATGAGGCATTGTGCAAATGGTGGGTTTCTGTCAGTGAAGATGGGGTTATTGGCACCAATCAAGCAAGCGACACATTTTGGAAGCGTGTATATCAAAAGTTTCTGGAAAATGATCTGGGCATTAGTGGACCCAAGCGACGAACATATCAAGCCATTGCTTCTCGGTTCAAGACTATCAACCAATAGTGTTCTCTTTGGAAGGCATGCTTGACTAAGGCCAATACGAACCCACAAAGTGGCTCAAATTTACATGATGTGGTAAGTAACCATTCTTATTAAAGCTTTAAATTTATATTTGTAATTTTATTCAACTCCAAACTTAAATTTAATTTTTCATGCGTAGGATGTGTATGCGGAAACAATATTTCTTAATGATAATAAGCCTCTAAATAGGCCTTTCAAGTTGTACCATGCTTGAAAAATCTTAAAAGATTGCCCAAAGTGGAACGATATGAATGCGCCTCCCACACAACGTTCTTCTGGAGCTAGTGCAAGTATGGTGAATTTGGATAACGAATCAGAAGAAATCACCATGCCTAGTCCAAGGCCTGAGGGGCAAGATAAACAAAAGGCTGCAAAAAAAAAAAAAAAAAGGGAAGATGACTGACCCTTCTCAACAAAAAAGGGATAAGTACTTGGAAACATTGGTGGAGCAAGGTATTGCTTTCGAGGATGATAGGAGATGAAAGCTCAACATATTGGACAAGTTTGTCCAAGATCAAGCTGATGCTTATGCGTATCAGAAGCAACAAGATAAGGAAGCTCAAGAACAAAAAATAATGTCCATGGACGTATCCAAATTTACTCCAAGAAAGAAGAAGTATTGGGGGGATAAACAAGATGAAATTATGCAAGAACATGCAGGGGGTCAACAGTCTACCGTTAATCCTGAAGATAACTCAGGGGACTATTATTCAAGCCCCCACGATGGTGATTATTAGTTTATTCCTATTGGCATTCATGTATGGTGAATTTGAATTATTGTGTGTTTTCTTTTAGAATTATGTTGTGTGTTTTCTTTTGAAATAAAATTATATTTGTGGAATTTTAATTTTTTTAGGTCAAATTGTTCAAAAAATTTAATTATGAAGTTATTTAAAAAGATTGAATGAAGAAAAATTATCCATTAAAAAAAAATTTAGATTTAAACAATTCTTAAACAATTTAATAAAGTTGCGGACTTAAAATTTGAGTTCGGAGGGTTGGGAGAAAAACAATTTGAGTCCTGGCAAAACCCAAATAGTCACTTTTTGGAGGAGGGAAATTTAGGTTTAGCCCCTTATGAGTTGGAGAAGGCCTAACGAGAGGTTATTATATGTGGGGTTCCTTCATAGCCATCAGATCAATTAAAGAGTTATTATTAGATGACTAGATCAAATCTGTCAACACACTTCCTTGCCATAGCCCCCTTAATGGAGAAGCTTCCGGACTTCCATTCGTCTCCTACAATCGCAAGATTATCGACGCTCGTGCCTATTTCAACAGCTACAAATCCCACATCGGAGATTGATGAGCAAGGCGAATGGGTGAATTTGAATTTGAATAGCCCAAAACGAAATCATGTTGCTTGGGTCCATTTTAAGTAAGTGGATTTTTATTTGGGCTAAATCCATCTAGAATTTGACGAGTTAAAATTTGAGAATTTAAAATCCATATTAAATAAGAATTTTCCAAATCCATTCAAGCCTCCCGTATCTCTAACCTAGGGTTTCATAGTAAGTAAGCTCTCTATCTCTCTCTCTCTCTCTCTCTCTCATGATGACACCCTCTTCCATGGTGGTTGCAACAGTTGTTGTTCTTCCATGTCTATAGCATTTCACTCCATAATTTTGTCTTCCTTGTCATCTCTAATGGCTAATTCAAGAGCTATTATTAGACGACCATATTGAATCCCTCAACACACTTCCTCACCATAGCCCCTTCATTGGAGAAGTTTCCAAACTTCCATTCCTCTCCTACAATCGCAAGATCATCAACACTCGCACCTATTTCAATAGCTACAAATCCCACATCGGAGATTGATGAACGAGACAAGGGTGTGAATTTGAATTTGAATAGCCCAAATGTAAATCATGTTGTTTGGGTCCATTTTAAGTAAGTGGATTTTTATTAGGGCTAAATCCATCCAGAATTTAACGAGTTGAAATTTGAGAATTTAAAATCCATATAAAATAAGGGGGGTGTATTCAATTAGGATTCTAGAGCATAGACTTGAGAAGAGTTCTATATAATTTTATTATAAGATTTGTATGGCTTTTATTTCAGACTTTCGTAATTTCTTTAACATATTTCTTTAGACGAATGCTAACTTTGGCATCCTTACCCAGACAATCAAAAAGCAAAGAAGAGATGTTTGCTTTCCATGGAGCAGTAAGTGGTGCTCTGTTTCTTTAGGACATTTGTTTCTGATTGCTCTCTCATTTGGCACTTTGTATAAAAAGTGTGGTGCAATAGTTATATGATTTCGGAAGAAATTTCAGATCTTTCTTCTTATGTTTTTTCTTCTTCTTGTGGTTACTGAAGACTTCAAATACATAAACTCTCTTCCCTAGTGATTTCTGACCAGATAGTTAGGTCAAACATAGTAACGATGAATGATATTCTTTTAACAAAAAGCAAAATTCATAAATAAATAAAAATTATTTTTAACAAAAAGCAAAATTCATAAGAAATTCACAAGAAATATAGTGACAAATGTATAACAAATTTGAAAGCAAAGTTTAAGGAAAATATTCAACATTCATTTATTATCCTTGATTCTCATTGTTGTCATTGTGCCCGACATCTCTCCACATATTTGAAGCTATACCAACTCTCTATTCATTAGCATTTTGTCGTTGTTCTTGTATTTGGAAACCTAGTTCAGGATCTCCTTCATGAACCGGTAACGATGAAGATGAAGAAGATTCATTCTCCAATTCAACAGGAAATTCGTCAGATCTACACTCGCTTCAAAGAAAGTTGGGTAGTCCTACACAAGCTAACACTAGCTCTGTTTGTGTCGTATACTGGAATGGAGGTTCGGATTTGAAAATTGTGAATCGTGATTTAAATGTACCAAATATCCTCTCAATGACATTCCTTAAGGACGCATGACGAAAATTGAACAACTCAACTTCATTTGCAGGTTCACGGCCTTGACCACCAAATTCTTGGAGATGATATCGAAACAAAAAAAAATCCCAAAAACCAATCATTCCAAACAAACCAGTCATTCCCAAAAACTCTCAACAATAAAAAAACCACTCATTCCAAATTGTAGGGATATTCAATTTGAGCACTCCTCAGGGAACATTTTCAAAAACGCATCCTTTTTTGTGTTAATATTCAACAAAGAAAGCGCTTTGTAACGAGCACGTTAATCCAAATTTGGGGCCTCCTTAATGGCATCCCACATATAACTCTACTACTCTCTTTTTTATTTTATTTTTGCCAATAAGTTATGAACTCCCCGGAAGTCAGTGGCAATTGAATTAATGCTAAGGCTTATTCTTCCCATAGCTTGTTGGGTGGTCTTATTTGAGATAGCATTCCCTTCCAAATATGTTCTAGTTTGTTTCCTTTGACTTGAGCTTTCTAAGGGACCTTCCCAATTAGTGGCCTAAAAAGGTAAGAATGAAGAAAAATGTCCGAGTGGTGGATCTTGGTGTGGTGGTTCATTATGATTTGGTATAAAGGCCTGACTTTCATCATAAAAAATAAAGTCCTCTATTTCAACATGTCTATCTTCCACCCTAAAAGTTCTTGCATCAGTATCATCACCCAAGCCTAATGAGTTTCTTCCAATAGCAGTTGCATTCCCAATTACAATTTGCAAATCCTCATAGTCCTCACAAGTTTTTGTTTGAATACTTGTATCTTTTGGATGAGACTATAACAAAAATAATAAAATAATAATTATTTAACATAATTATGTATTCAAGTTACCAAACAGAATTATTTAAAGATAATTTAATAATCTAACCTTAAAGTAGTCTTTCCAAACTTCTTGAGGAGCAGTAAATTTCCTTGTGGTTGGATCTCATCCAAACCCAGAGCTGTGGCGGATAAGCTATGAATATTTTTAGTATACTCTTTTAAAGTGTTTCAACAGACTTTGGTATTGAGAATAGGTTTTGTGACACCTAAGTTTTTCATTAATCTTGGGGAGTATTTTGGTTTCTACAGTTGCTTGCTTAGCATGTCATTATCATCACGCCATCCACACGATGCAGCATCAACCATGAGTTGCAACAATATTCTATTTTCTTCCGCATTCCAAGCGTTATAATCTTGCTTACTCTTCCCTTTTCCATTTACTCGTTGTGCATTTTCAAACTCCATTTGATTGGTGCAACTATAAATTTTATCATATCAATCACAAGTAAAGCATAAAAAATATACGAAACCCATAAAATACTATAGATGTTGAATAATTATCAAAACAATGCCAAGTTTCCTTTTCTTACCCAAAGAAAAAAGTTTGCTTTCAATTTTGGAAAGATAATTATATTTGTTCAATTAACATTTTACCCGTTAACTATTCACTATTGGATACCTTAATTAGTTGAAGGGAAAGTAAAATCTACAACTAATGTACCTAAAAAATGTACATTAGCAGTCATAGATCCCAATAGCATTCCACTGCAAAGTTTTGCTAAGTACCCTTTAACTATTCACTATCGGATACCTTTACATTTGTCTCAGTTTTTCTCCCACACAATTGAATACACACATGAATATCACCAATAGCATTCGACTGCATACGTTCACAAACAAATTCAGAAGTTGCATGGACAACTTATGAACATGAATGCCACATTTTAACATAACTTCCCTTGTTCGATTATAAAAAGGCTATCAATTACTATATTTTAGTTTCTTGTCCAGTGATTCAGCGAACAATTCTTATAAAGTTGTATATATACACTACTAGAAATATGGCTAGTGATTATCTAAATACAATTTCATAAAAGTGTCTTGTGATTTTTTTTTTTTTTGGAAATTAATTCCAAAAAACCATGCCTATTAAAGGTATTTGGGATAGACTAATTCCTTTAATATTTGGACCTTTTTATCAGTCCCAACTTGTCAAAGGAAGCTGCAGCGCATTTGGCTCTACTCACAAATAACACAAACAAGCTTGGCTGGCTCCCTTTACAAACTGGCTTGGCTCCCCTTCACTCAGTTTTGGCATTTGGCCTTAAATTGAATACTGATTGTGAATACTCCATTTAATTTAGTATTGAATGGTTTGAATGACATCTGCAAAACAGTAATAAAAGTAATATTAATGTTGGCATTCATTGATGATTAGTATCTACTTGTACAACTAGTAGTTAGAGTAAATTTTTAATTTATTTTTTAATTGAGGGTTGATAGTCGTTGGGCTATTACTGGTGTGGTATACCCATAGTCAACCAAGAAATAGAAAGAAAGAGGGCTATTGCTAGTATGAATAACATCCACTATAATCATTTTTGTTCACACCTCATCATTGTATAACAAACTAATTTCAACCACACAACAATAACATTACTAATTTCAACCACACAACAATAATATTAAAATCCTTGTCCTGATGGTAGATATAAAACTAATAAAGGCACACAACTCAATATAAAATCATAATGAAGCTTAGTTAGATCATCTAATCATAGTTTTGTTAACTACTAACCCATGATTAATAGTATTGAATTCTACAAATAGCCATTCTTCCTTCACAATGCTTTTGTATATTAGAAGCCAGGATACACCAAGAACCTCCCACTACCATAGCCCGTCTAAGATCAAACCTCATAAGGAAGCAACTTTTCAAGGATGACATGGGAGAAGCAACAGTTATTCAATAATCTAATGTTGATAAGGAAGCTGAGGTGAATAATCATTTCGTTGATAGTTTGCTTCGCCCTGATGTTTATGTCCTAAATTTTGTTGATTCTTATTTTGACAATGATTTCAACATGCATAATGATGAGAAGAAGCTGAAATTTGAACCAAGTATTGAGCAACAGTTTGAAGAGTATTACAATACCCTAGGTGAAGGTTATGTTTGTAGCCCTATTGCCCTAATATCCCAAACATATTCTGCGGGTTCTAACATTCCTAAATATCTCACTCCATTACCATACCCCTTATCAACATATATTGTCCTATGTTTGATAACAAATGTAAAGAGTTGGTCCTTCCAGACCTTCCACCTATGGGTCCTAACATACTTCTCTCATCATCAAACAAGCATGGGCTTGTTGAGGGAAACTATGAAGTTTATAAAACTCCAATCCGTAGCCCCAAGTCCCCGAAAATCATCTCTGATTACCCTCCCGGTTATTCATATCGATATGGTTTCATTGAGATGTGCAATGTTGTGGCTTTGGAAGAAGACCCGGATTGTGTTAGTACTAAAAGGAAGCTTAACCGTACTCAAAAGTATCAGTGAGGAAGCAATTGAGCCGCATGCACATACGTTGGTGGTCAACATTTCTGCAATTAGCTAAATGAGGACATGAGTAAAATTGTTGTTGAAGGGGATGATGCAGCTGAATTGTCTGAGTTCTTGTGAGCTGCTAAAGTTCATGATTCCTTAGAAGAAGTTGCATATGAAATGGATACTATGGGAAAAATGGATATGATAGCATAAATGGTAAGATATGCCCCATCAACAATAACTGAACAACAAGACATTGTCAACTAATATGTTTTTTTGGTGACCTTTATTGTAATCATGTTGTATTTTGGGCCCCACTTGACCTTTTCTGGATACTTCTAGGCCTATGGTAGTACTCGCCAATCTGCATACTATATGTAATAGTCCTTATGTAAGACTTCATGCATACATGCATGCTACCTATGTCTTCTTCAATGGTAAAATATATGTTTTATCCTCCTAGGATTGTAATGTCAAATATTTAACTTGTGCATGCTATTGGTTCTTGTGTTTGCAAGATTTATTAAGACTGTACTAACTTTATTCATGCTAACATATGGGGCATACTTGCTCAAGCCCTCCCAGATCAAACCCAACTATAAACATGATTACTTATATCACCGTACTTTAAAAACGAATACGAGTTTTTGCTCAGTTTGGCATTCATATGAACATACATGAATCAAACTACTTCCAACCAAACTTACCCTCAAACCTTAACATAGCAAAATCTGGTATTCATATGAGTGACTTCTTGAGGGAGTTTACTGACGATTTCAACATGGCAGACATGGGAAGAGATGGAGAGACACAACCACCTCAACAAGAGACAACATTACAACAAGATAATCTAGAAAATTTGTGGAACGAGTCAGCCTTCAATGGTGACCTCAACAACAACGTCGAAGGTATGATAAATGAGGCAAGCATTGGTTCGAGGGGACGCCAGCTAGAGGTTGGCATATGGACCAAAGAACTGGACAAACGAACCAAAATAGAAGCATGTTCAACCCCCTACTCATAGGTAACATATGACTGCACCCTCAACAACGTTTCTATTATTGCATCATTTACTTTCACAAAGACAACATTGAAAATCTTCCTCATTCTTAGGTTGTATAAGGTCCTCCTACCTAAACTTCCTCTGCTCCAACTGCTATTTCCTCCTCAAAGCCAACTCTTCATTACATTTCTTATTATTTAGGCTCTAAGTTTTTCAATTTCTATTTTGAGTTTTGGTCTCTAACTTAGGTTGTGATGTGTGCAGGTTCTTTGTTTTATAAAATCTAGATAAACCAGCCATTTGCAAACAAAGTGAGGAAAGTAGAGTAAAGGGGTTCGATTACTTACCTTATAACCCAATTATAATCGGAATCAGGAAATTGACCAATTTTCACTTTCTTCACTGCATACGTCTTTTTGTCTATATGGTTCTTGGATGAAACTACCACCCTGAATGCTTTTTTACCTATAAAGATCAAAACTGATTATTTTGGCACCAAAAAGAAAAAAACATATACCAATAAATAAATATATAAAATAACAGAAGGTACTAACCAAAGACTTTAATATCCTCAAACTCCGTTAAGAATCTTGATTTGTTATTGTTGACATATTGAGCCATTTGAATGACTTCTCTAGTGACTGGGCAATGAATCTTTGCCATCTGATCCTACCCCAAATTAACTACTAATATGTCAATGGCCAACATAATCTCTAATCAAACTCTAGCACCAATATGAAGTAGCACCAAACATGTCAAGCATATTTTCATACAATACAACTCAAATTCTTACACATTAACTAAAATGCATCATCGTGGTTCAAGAACTGTAATCCTAAATTAAAAACTAGCGCAAATTAACAAATATCTCTCTGCATCCAAGATCAAGTATACAAATCCTAAATACAGTACATTAAATCCTAAATCTCATTCATATTAAACGATCACAGTATACAGAGTAGCCAATCAACAAATATTGCAGTTTGGCCAGTTTCTTGGGTTGCCTACCACTTGACCTTTTGGAATCTCAAACTTTCCAATATTTCTCCTTTAGATTATTGATTTTTCCATTAAAATATTGATGTTGTTCTTTTACAACTTTAACTTCAACAGAAACACATAATATAAACAAATAACGATAGAATCTATAATTAAATACTAAATCAAGAACACCATAAGCTAAATAAATAAAGAATCGAACAACATTAAATCCTAAATCACATTCATATTACAATTTACATACATTGCTAATAGCTTTAATATAAATCAAGAACGATGGAATCTATAATTAAATACTAAATCAAGAACTCCTAAATCACATTCATATTACAATTTACATACATATATCATCACAATCAACAATTATCTATATCTCTCTACGTGTTTCAGTTTGTTCATTAATGTAAAACTTGAATCCAAGCGATCAATCCAAAATTAAAGATCAGATAAACTTACAAAATGTGAGAAACTAGAGGTGCGAGAGTGTTAGAGAGAAAGCCATAGAGCTTAGAAAGAGAGTGATAGAGCTTAGAGAGAGCTTTTTTCTAGAAAGCTCCAAATTATGAGATGAAGCGAAATTTTTCCAGTAATCAGCTTATCTATATCTACACTGAAGGTTTTTGAGATGAACACTGCATCTCTATCCACGCATTTTTCAATTGTTCACTTGGTAGGACCCATGGCTTTGAATTAAAAAATATATGGGTGGTTTGTCACATTAGAATCGTTCACTTCTTTTGTATCTTTAATTGTTTGTTGATTATCCTGTGAGATTTAGCATACAGAACCTTGCATATTTTTTTTTTCTAATTCCACCAAATAATTGTGTTTAGCAATATAGAAATGTGGCAAACCTCAAGACAGTCACATTATTCATTTAATGTCTATTATTCACATATTTTTTTAGATTATGTTTTTAGGTGGGCTATTTTTTAATTTTTAGTTTATGTTTTTAATATGAATGATTTACTTATTGCTATTTGTATTAATTAGTTTATGTTTTTGTTGATTGATGTAAGTTTTTAAGTGATAAGTGGACGCGTTTGTTGATCATCCGACTTGTGGTGAAGTAGCTTCTTCTTCTTCCTCATCCGTTTCATCACCGTCACCTACTATATCAGCAACATCACTTAATCTCGTACCTCAGTGCCAAATACCAACTGAAACTCAACCTCAAGTCCAAACACCATCTTAAAATCAACCTCAAGCCCACACCTCAACCGAGTGGGTTACCTCCATTGGTGAGAAAACCAATTCCTCAAGAATCGGATGTATGAGATCATTATGATAAGTATGAGGATGTAGTAAAGTTTGTCAAGGAAGATGGGAGCAAATCTTCAATCTCTAAAAAGAGAGCTAGGTGCAAGTATTGCTTTATTAATTATGCTGCTGACCCCTCACTAAATGGGACCTCAAATTTGAGGAAGCATATTTAGTTTCAATGTAAGAAATACCCTTAGAGGGTTAGTAAGGATTAAAAGGCAAAAGACGTTGTCTTTTGACCAAGCACTTAGTGGTCTTACATCAACGGGTCTTACTAAAGAGGATTGGTTAAAAAGTTGTGTGGAATGGGTAGTCATAGATAAGTGACCTTTTAGCATGGTTGAAGGTAAGGGGTTTAGGAAGTTTTGTGATTACTTGAACCCTTATTTCCAAGTGCCATCTCGTAGGACACTTGTTAGACATTTTATGACCATGTATGATGCCGTGAAAGAAAAATTAAAAGATGATTTAGCACCACATAGGGTATGTCTCACAACGGACACTTGGACAAATGTTCAAAACATCAACTATATGGTGATTACGGCACATTTTATAGATAGTGAGTGGAACTTGCACAAGAGAGTTTGAACTTTTGTGTGATTTTTAGTCATAAAGGGAACTCAATTTGTAAGCTTCTTGAGACTTGTTTGTTTGATTGGTTTGACAAGGATACTAACAATCATAACCGATAATGCTTCTTCAAACCTAAAGGCTTTAGAGTACTTGAAGTCGAAGATGATTTGTTGGAGAAATGGTAAGGTTGTGTTGGGGGGAAAGTATTTGCATGTTAGGTGTTGTGCTCATATAGTGAACTTGATTGTGATAGATGGCTTGAAAAGATTAGACAGAAGCATATTGCGTATTAGGAATGAAGTTAAGTTTGTAAGATCCTCTCCACAAAGGTTAGAGGAATTCAAGACTTATGTCAAGAAGGAACAAATTAATTGCAAAGGGCTTGTGGTGTTAGATGTGCCAACTAAGTAGAATTCTACATATATGATGTTAGATTCTGCTTTGAGGTTTGAAAAATTCTTTGTGAGAGAATGGGTGAAGATGATGATGGCCCATATATGTCATGGTTTGGTGAAGAAGAACCATTGGTGGAAAACGGGGAGGTGATTCCTTCTCATATGCCTAAAAAAAGGGTAGGCGCACAAATGTTAAAGATTGGAGCAATGCTCTTATCTTTGTCAACTTTCTAAAGGTCTTCTATGAGGCCACTTTGAAGATGAGTCTTTCCTTACATCCGGTTTCCCACACCACCTTTCATGACTTGAGTGCAATGGAAGGTGAAATTAATGATTTGTTTATAGGAAAGAATATGATTTTAATTGAAACCCACACTTCCTTGGTATTGAATGAGATGGAACAACGCATGAAGAAGTTGGGGTAACATTGATAAAGTGAACCAACTTTTGTTGGTAGCACTTGTACTTGATCCTCGATCAAGTTGGACAACTTGGAGTTTGTCTTAAAGAGTTGGTATGAAAATCCCGAAGATGCTACTAAGAAGAAGAATGAGGTGAAAGAGCTTCTAATGAAACTCTATGAAGAGTATGTTATACCATCACCACTCAATCAAAGTTATGATTCTAGTGTCACTAGTGAAACTCATGAACTAGTAATACTAATACCACTAGCATGCACCAAGGGGGAGGGAAAAGAAGGAAATTGGTGGAAAATTGGATAAAAGAATTTAAAGCAAGTGATACTGTGATATTGTCACATGAGATTGATAGGTACATAACCGATCCTATTAAAAATGTGGTTCCCGACTTTGATATTTTGAGGTGGTGGAAATAAAATGAGGTTAAATATCCGGGTTTGACACTTATTGTAAAAGATGTGCTTGCCATCCCGATATCAACCGTAGCTTCAGAATCATGCTTTAGCATGGATGGTCGAGTAGTTAATTCCTTTCGTGCTTCATTGACTCCTACCATTATGGAGGCCTTAATTTGTGTCCAAAATTAGTTAAGGTCTGATGACATCTCTTCTTTAGAGTATGAGCCAAGCATTTAAGAGATGGAGTTTTATGAATTGATTGAGACATGTATTATTATTATTATTTTTTTTGTGATTTAATGGTGGATATATGATTTGTGTTTTATGTTTATATTTTCTAGATCTTAGGAGGCCATGCACACCAACCAATTAAGCTCATGCAACTTCCCAAAGAGACTATATGGTTGTTTGAGTGTCTTGAGGTATGTTTTTGATCTGTCCATGGTATTATAAAATAAAAAAATAATTGTGTTAATTTAAGGTTTTGTTTGAATGAATGCAGTTCATCCAACTAGAGCAAAGCTTGGTAAACCTTGTGATATGAGATAAGCTGCTCAGATTTTTGGCAACTTGATAATGGATGACGTAATGGAGCCAATTGTGTATTTGTTTTGTGTAATTTAATTTGCTGCTCAACTTTGTTGTAATTTAATTTTGCGACTTGATAACTGCTGAACTTTGTCATTTTATGTTTTGTTAAAAATTTCAGTATTTGGGGCAATTGTGATGTAAAAATTGGGCTAATTGTGATGTAAGACCAATAATTTAAAAATTCAGGTTGTTTTAAAACTTAAAACCCCAAAAAACTCAAATGGGCCTTCCAGCATGCCCAAACCGTTGAGAACTGGGAACCAAACTGGATTATAACCAATCTGGTTTGGTTCAGTTCTACTATCACTTTTGTATAAAATGGGGACCGAACTGGACTACATGCACAGTATGGGTTCCAGTTCCAGTTTGGGCTCAAAATTGGGTCGAACTAGACCGTGCCCAGTCTTAATGCCAGCCAAGGAAAGGAAGGGGACGAAACAAACATAATTGGGCTATAAATAACCTTGAGAATGTACAATTCAACACAAAAGGACAGGTTGAAGCACTAAGGAGGACATGTACAAGATTTTCTAGGTTCATCGGGATGGTTGCGAAAGAGAAATCAATATTTCTAGTCAATATCACAAATTTCAACATACTTTCAAAACGGATCTGCAATAACAAATGCTTGGGAGCATGTAAAGGTATTCACTTTTTTTTTTTTAAATACTCAAACATGCAAAGGTATTCTATATGTTTATAATTACAATAGAAAAGTCAAAGTCAGGTAATGTATCTAAGTAAATTCAGGTGATTTGGACCTTGTTTAGGACTCTTAAACATCCCGTGAAATATTAATTTGCATACAAAGATTGCTTTTAATATTTTAATTGACATTGTCATGCTACCGATTGTTTGAAGTAGTATTAATGGCTAAAAGGCAATTGTGTGATTGGAAAACTCTGAACATCTGCTAAGTGCCCACTTTTTGGGGAGGCCTTCAAAGTTGAAATTGTGGGTTGACTTTCAGTGGAAAAAGAACGTTGTCCTTCTCAACCTTAAACAAAATAGTTGGAATAGAGCATATGGGAAAATGAGATGTTTGATATATATATGCATTTTACATACTATATGCATTCAAAATATATATGCATTTTTTCAGTTTTTTAGTTTGTGCCTTCTCAAGGTTGATGCATTTGCAAGTTTTCTAGTTTTCTAGTCAATTGACATTAATAAATTGAACCCAACATTGTCTCAAGCAA
The DNA here is from genome assembly GCF_000346465.2 of Prunus persica. Classification (NCBI taxonomy): domain Eukaryota; kingdom Viridiplantae; phylum Streptophyta; class Magnoliopsida; order Rosales; family Rosaceae; genus Prunus; species Prunus persica. The sequence goes on from NC_034011.1 coordinate 9,312,215, forward strand.
CGCTTGATTAGTCTGATCCCCAAACTTAAGCATTAGAGAACAAGATTAAATTTACTGTTGAAAGGAAGCTTTATGATTGTTGGAAGCACTTTAAGGCCACCTTACGGAGGGATTGGTATGCACCCTATGCTGGGACTTAACGACAGTTTGTTTGTGGCGATGACTATGTCCACAAGGATCATTGGAATGCATTGGTGGTCTATTGGGATGGGACTCAAGGTCAAGTAAGAAGTTCAATCATGATTTATATTATGTAAGAGTTTACTAATATATTGCAGACTGATGTTTATTTATGTAAAACATGATGGGATGCTTAGAAACAGTCGGCAATGAATAGAGCTAATAGGAGGAAACTGAAGATGAGCCATACAACAGGGACACGAACATTTTCCTAGTATCACTACGCTTGTGTGAGTCAGAAGCATTGGTTCTGAATTATTATTTCATATATATAACATATGCATGATTTTAGGATTTATGTTAATGGCCAATAACAAGAACCAAAATAGTGGCAAATATTATAATAAATGTTGTCATGTTTTTATAAGCATCTCATATAAGGTTGACCTAAATTTATATGGTAGTTGGATATGGAAGTTGGATGGTAATGATCCCAGTGGAGTAGTTGTATGGTATAAGTTTTATATTATAGCTTATATAGGTTTTATTGAAAACTTATGAGGAATCTTTTGTGAGGGGAGGAGTTTATAACATGATGGTGCAGAGTAAAATACTGTCTATAATATGTATTCAATCTTTCTTCATTTTATTAAACACTTTATTTAATTTTGTGACAGAGGAAGAAACATGGGAAGGAACCAAACATTCTTCAAACTAACCCACACTCGTGGATAGAATGAAATATCAGTTGACGAGGCTTCACAGTTGACAATTGTAAGTGACGTGCAACCAATGTTGTTCTACATTTGGAAAGCAATTTTCCAATTTGTTTGCAGGTAGAGTTCAATAAACGACTTGAAGAAAGAACTGTTTACCCGTTTTGATGTAGTTCTTGTGGTGGTAGGGTAAAGTTCCCCATTGACCTAAAAACCATTGATAGTCAACAAATCAACTTTCTTTTATGTGCGAGCGTGCCTGACAAGACCTTGCTAGGATTTCCTCTCGGAATTCGTGACGAACCCTGCTTCCCGTCCATCATCCAGCAGATGTCGGACCCACTTTACTAAAAAGCCCTCTAGCCCCAACTTAAACTGATAGACTATTAGACTTGTATCGAAATTTCGACAGAATCTCCTTTATAACTGGAATATTTCCCAATTTACAATACTTGCAAACAGGTGCCAGAATAAACCCAGCTTCTAGCATGCACAAAGTAAAGGCATGCACACCAGTTAAGACTATTCAAATGGGTCATGCCCTCTACCCAAACTCAAACAGAGCAATTAAAGATTAAGTTTACAACCCGAAGAAAAATAAAATGTGCAGAGTGATAATAGCACACTCCTACGGAGCGAATATCAATGATGCCTCGATGTGGTGGTCTCGACCTCAGCTATCTAGAACATGGGGGGCGCAAAATAGAAAATGTGAGTGGATGAAAACAAGGTTAAACACCATTTATATTCAATATAAATAACCCCTCCGTTTTAGGAAATAATGTAAACTTGTTAATTTAATCCTTTTTGTAAAACCGTAAATTCAACACCACAAAAGTAAACCCATTAATATGAAATATAATCATCAAAACCGAAAATCCTTTTTCCCACAACCATACCCTGGTAAAAATACAATAAGCCAAGTATCTCATCTCATCTCAATTCCGAAATTCATTTCAAATGTTCATACTTGTGCTGAGTACTCTCAATGCACATGCCCAAAAAACCTCAACCTGGAAATAAATCCACACATATACATATATACATACATTCACCACAACAAGATATGTACCAGGGGAAACAATTCAACTCGGGGACTGTTTGTTCTCAATCACATGTCGGGATCCTGCATCTTATATGTGGCTAGGGATAAGCAGTCCAAACAGGGGATTATTGCTCCTCAACATGCATGCAGGGACCTACATGGCACGTGCGGCTGAATACAGTCATACGCGTAGACTAACATCTTGACACACCTTCCAAAAAGTATATGTGTGCCCTGATAGGTCCCAAAGACCAACTTTAATTCTTTTCCATAATTCCATCATCCTTTCCATAATGAACCCGGGGAAAGTATAACAAATGGTGTGTAATCACATAAATCCCATATCCCAAAATATATCCAATTTTATAAACATAACCAAAATCCCAAATCCAACATCACCGTAATCCGAAACCCAAATTCAAATACTTTAATAATAATAATAATAATAATAATAATAATAATAATAATAATAATAAAATAATAATCCCAGGAAATCACATATCACATTGTAAAAGCCAAGACTAGCCTGATAATAAAATCTCATAATCTCATCAACCCAAAATAACCAATTTTCCAATCAAATCATATTTATGCAAGCAATTCTATGTTTGAAAAACAATGCTCATTTAAAAAAAATGTCCACTCACAACAAGTCCAAAGCTAGCTCAATTGTGAGCAAGTTCATCCTAAGCTATACATTGTGCCTGGGTACCTGGATCGACGAAACCAGTCGTCGGAATCGCCAGAAACGGCTTTGGAAACTTCAAAAATTACCCGAACTTCCAGTCGTTCCACATTTCCTTGGGTTTTCGAGCTGGAAAAATGGGTGGATTAGATAAAGGACATCAATATGAAACTTTTGCAATTAATTTTGCTCGAATTGGACATTGAACAGAGATGAAATCACCGTCGGAAATTTGCTGCCGCCCACTTAGAGAGATAAAGTCATGCCAAGAGAGAGAGAGAGAGAGAGAGAGAGAGAGAGAGAGAGAGAGATTCCAGAAAAAAAGAATCTGATATGTTACTTAAATTGGAACTTTGCGATATTTACGGTTGTGCCACTCCACTTCCGTAGATTATAACTTCTTCATTTTAACTCTAAATTGAGCCTGCCACATGTCTATGAACTCGTATTCACGAGTTATATGCAACAGTGCTACTCAATTCCCCAAATTCCTTTCCAAACAAAAAGTGACTAAAGTATCCCTACTCCCAAGGGTAAAAATATAATTACACAATTAAATAATTAAATAAAAATAATTTGTTGGCTCGGGATGTTACAGTGCCACTATTAATAGTTAAAAACCTTAATAAACTATGAAATGTAATAACTTGCGCCCCAAGCTATTGACTTTTGATAAAGTGATTGTGAAACTAGTAAGTCTAACCCAAATAAGTGTTTGAAAATAAAGCAAACTAGTTCAAAGAGAACTGTTTATTACACAATCAAACAAAGAGACTACCATGTCCAGAAGGACATTAGAACATTGGGGTTTGACTTCTGCTTTGATTGTTGTATGTGATTCAGGCTGGACTGTATGTATTTGTACTGGAATTGCACGTCAGCACCTTTAACTAATAGGGATCAGCTGGAAATCGATACAAATATTGAGATTGGCAGAGCTATAATTGATTTGAGCCATGGTGTGGCTTGTCAAATGGGCAGAACTGGGATCACTTAGGTCTGGACTGGATTGAAAGTGGCCGGATTAGCAATTGCTGACTTGGAATCTCACTTCAGTACATATTCTGCTTGGCTGGGGATCACCTTAGAGCTATTTTGGTGATTCTGAGACATCAAGGTGTCTCTGGAAATTTGTTGAGGTTTTCATATTATGAAAAACCTGAACTCCACTTGATTAATCTATTCTAAACCAAATTTGTAATGAGAGAAATCTCGTTTTCTTTGTGAAGTGCTTTTTTGAACCGAATTGAAGTTAGAAATATGAGTTTTGCCCGTTTCATTGGAAGTTGGGTGGCTTTTGCAAACCAAACAACTTGATTGCTTCTAAGTTTGAAGACTTTTGAGATCGTCTGATCTTGTTTGGTTTTTGTTAGTATGACTGAGAGTTTTTGTCTTGATTGAATTTTTTGCTGACTTTGATCCAATTCACATCCTCCTATATTTATAGGAAATCTTCATGAGTGATGATTCCATAATATATGGAGGATGTTTGCTGAGAGGTTTTTGCTCCAGCAAACAAGGGAGTAGTAGTTATTATGACAAGAAAAACCCACATCAAGCGTCAGTTTATGATGATCAGTTTTGACTTTCTGACAACCAACTCTCCTACTTCTTGTTCGTCCCTTGTAAAATGAAATTGTATTGACGAGATCCTCATGAGTATGGAAAGGAAACTCAACATGCTTTTCTAGCATTTAATGGTTATGGGGAGTGATTTTTGATTTTACCTTTCTACCAACTCCCCCGAATGTTCTTGTGAATATTTATTTATGTAATTGGTTTCATTCCATTTACCTTCTTTTGAAATGACCTGAGCCTTTGAAATGTCCTGGGTTGACTTCCAATTTTGGTAGAATATAGCCCAATAGTAAGATGGGCCGGTGCCCATAAATTTGGCCCAAATAAGCAATCTGAAATGACAATGCAGAGTAAGGCAAATGAGCAATCTAAAATGGCAATGCAAAGGCTTGGTGAGGAACAAGTAACACTTAGTGAAATCTACTCTGAGAAGTTTGGCACCTTATTATAACAGACATGGGAACCTTTTGAATATAAGTAGCAATGGCCAAATATATGCAGCTGATGTGTAAAGATTTTTGGATCATATCGATATCAAGCATGGGCTGTGTAAAGTTGTTTGGATAACATGAAATATGCAGCTGCTGTGTAAAATTGTTTGGATAATATAAAATATTAGATTGCTGTGTTCAGTTTTCATTCAAGGCAATTACATAACATTGATGAATTAAATATAGTCAACAGAATAATATAAAAATCAGCCTCCCAAATCTTATTTGAAAAGTGCAGATTATTAAATTAAAATATATGAATGGGGAGAAGATAGTAAAACTCAGATCTGTCTTGTTTGAAGAGTACACGACTGCAAACTGATATGTCATGATTAGTGTATAATATAATAGACACCATGACAAATATCAGATCCCAAGCTTGGAGCCATTGAACATGACTTGGCTTAACTCAAATGGCTTGTGTCTTAAAAGGTATTTCTTTAATGGAAAATAGGGAAGGACTGACTCAATAACTGGTACCCAAAAAACAATTGCAACCCCAAACTAGGATACTGATGTAAAAATAGTGGCTGCATAGTCTCTCTCTACTAGTTAATGGAGACAATTTATTGTCTCAAAACTTAACTTAGGGGACAAATCTGGATCTGTAGATAGTGTGTGTTTTTTTAGTAGTGATGGATATTTGAGAAGAAAACCAAGCATAAACCTTAACCCCTAGCTAAACTCTAATAACAAGTAAAACATGTAACTCCAAACAATACCCTACTAACAAGAAAAATATACAATGAAGAAAAATCATGGAAAAAGAAAACGCAAAGAGGTATTGATCAAAGAAAAGATAGGGAGCGTACCTTTACAGATAGAGGAAACTGTTCGTCTTCTGCAGAGAGAAAAGCTAGGACATATGTAGAGAGAAAAACTAGCGTATGATGAAATCTTTGGGGGGGGGGGGGGGGGAGGTTAGATTTATTATGGTCTTTGTTATTTATACCTCTCAATTTAAAACTTACCAAAATTTATCACTAAATGAAATCCTTCCAAATATATGAATTTTTGAATACATCTAGATTTTATTGAACTTTTTAAAAAACCTGATTGAATACACCTATATTTATATGGACTTTTTAAAAGTTAATACAAGTCTGAATTGAATACACCCAGACTTGTAGAAACTCTTTTAAAGCTCGTATAAATCCAAATTAAAAACACCTGAATTTTTGAAATCTTTTTAAACTCTCTAGAATTCTAATTGAATACCCATGAATTTTCCAAATCCATTCAAGCCTCGCGTATCTCTAACGTAGGGTTTCATAGTAAGTAAGCTCTCTCTCTCTCTCTCTCTCTCTCTCTCTCTCTCTCTCTCTCTCTCTCTCTCTCTCTCTCTCATGACAACATTCTCTTTCATGGTCGTTGTAGTAGTTGTTCTTCTTCCATGTCTGTCGCATTTCACTATATCCTTTTGTTTTTCTTGTCATCCTCATTATATTACCCCGTAAAAGAATCATGATTCTTCTATTACAATCATGTGAGGGGAACTTAGAAAGACTCTAGCATCACTTGAAGATTCATATTTTGGTTGATGTGATTCATTAGAAGCCCATGAAGCTTTATTAATCTTTTTCATTTTCTTCTAAAACGATAAGGTTTTGCTCTTCTTCTTCCAAACATTCTAAAACTAGGCTAACTTCCACAAAAGTTGTCATTGGATTAAGCTAGAAAATAAAAATAAAACATAAAAAAGGGCCATGGACATCAATAACGTAGTAATTTTTAACAAAGAACAAAATTGGAATAATTATTTATGTCTACTTCAAAATGTTTGGGCCTGATTTTATTTTTCAGGGTAAACACAAAATCGAACCCAAAAAAAAAATTAATTTAGAACAAATTTGAAAAGAAAAAAATTTAGTTTGGTTTTTATATATCAGCTATACAAAAACAAAAACAAAAAAATATTTTTAAATAATTAAAGGGAAGACACTTGTAAACTTGAAGAGGAGCCACGCGTGCCTTGTGCCAGGTTGTGATATCAGGCACTCACTCAACTCATAGCTTATAACTGATGCCCTGAGTTCCTGCAAGGAACCCTTCTCCTTTCTCCTTCCTTGTGTCAATTCAAACTCAACGCTCTGTTCATGGAAATGAAAGCTTGGTTGTGATCTTCGTCACCTGTTTTTGAGGTAACGATCTTCTCGAGTCTCCACCCAAGCAGAAACCTCAAAGTAGTAGAAAGTAATTGGCTTTCTCTCTCCTATTAGAGGTTAGGGTTTTCATCTCTCTCTCTCTCTGCATCAGCAACTGCAACTGCAACTAGGGTTTCAATCTTCAAGGTGATCAATTTTCTCATTCCAAATCCTTTTAAACCTTTGTTTCTGTATTTACCTTCTTAATATTTTGTTACTTTGTGTTTAAAAAAAAAAAATAATAAATTTAAGCATGTCGTTCTTCAATTGGATTCAAATCAAAGTGGGTTAATTATGGCGTCTGAAACAATGTTGTTTTTTTTGTTTGTGCATTTCTGCAATAGATTCATATATTAGCCATGACAAGGAAAAGAAAATCAACAGCTAAGGCCATCGAAATAGGAAACAAAGGAAAACAAATTCAACAAATTCAAGAAATGGGTCCTTTTATATCAGATCTTCCAAAGTCTGTCCTTCAAGATGTTCTAACAAAGCTGCCGATAAGGAGCATTATCATGTGCAAACGTGTCTGCAAGGCTTGGTATTCTCTGATTTCAGACCATGAATTTGCTAAGCTGCACCTTGCACAAGCTGAGGCCTGTCCTTTGGTCCGACCCTCTGCCCCAACACGCGTGTCAAGGACCGTTTACTTGCTTGAGCTGGAAGAGAAGTCTGATTTTGACTTGAAGGACTATGTCGGTGATGCTGGCACATCGGAATGTATCCACTTTCACCTCCGAATGAATTTTGCCAAATTCAAGATCCCTTTGCGGAATGCTGACCAAGCCATCCATGCAATGCGTAATAGGAAAGGTAGAACTAAAAGGAAACCTTGCATTAAGTTGGAGCCATTGGATCACAAATACATGTATGTGAATTCGTGTAATGGCTTGCTTTTCTTGGCTGAAACATTCTACAACGACCCTCTTGTTGTGTGCAATCCAATAACGGGTGAATTTATACAACTTCCTGAAGCTTCCGAGGATGAGAGTCGAGAGAGATTATCTATACGTTGTGCATTAGGTTACAGTCCGAAGACTAACCAATATAAGGTGTTGAGAGTCTTTAGTCAAGGAACACCCAATCTAGTTCGGATGATTGAGTTGTACACACTTGGGCAGAGTTCATGGAAATCTCTTGGTACTGCTCCCACGTCAGCAGCATATATGCTATTGACATTGCCTACTTATCTGAATGGAGAGCTTTATTGGTTCTACTATGAGAGTTCATATGAGATAGCGTCTTTTGACTTTGACAATGAGCAATTTCACTCAGTTCCAACACCTCCTTTTGAACTGGAGGAATGTCAGCATGTGAGCTTGGGACTTTTGGGAGGTTCTCTTTGTGTATGCTATGCTCATGAGAATTGTATCAATGTGTGGGTAATGGAAGATTATGGTACACAAAAATCTTGGACCAATAGATTTTCTATTAAGACTGATGATGGTGTGTGGTGGCCAAAAGGTTTATATGAACCAATGAGATACTTAAAAAATGGGGGTTTGTTGATGTTTAACCATTCCACTGTCACTTTGATTTACTATCACCCAAGAAACTACAGATCGTTAATTTATCTTAAGCTTCGTGGGTTTAGTCCATATTTTGAAGCAATTAGTCATGTTCCAAGCTTCATTTCTCTCAAGGACATTTTGATGGGCAATGATGTAGAAGTACTGAACATAAATTCAAGGTATGGTTGTTATGGCTTTCAATAAATTTTTACCTTTGAATGGTTAACTTTATGTAGATTTGCTGGATTTGTGGTAGTTGGTTTTTCCTTTTCCTTTTTCGGTTCAGCATGCCCTAGTTACCTCTTATGAAGAGTTGTATCTTAAATATTGCTTAACATCAGAAGAATTTATGTGTGGATGAGTTTGTTTGCTGTTATGATCCAAAGATTCATAAGTATTTAAGCATATTTGTGATTTGTTTCCGGAGCTGTTTGAACTATGTCGTGATGTTTTGGATTCAGTCTTCAATCGTACATGAATTGAATTTTATTCTTTGTTGGTTAGAGAATGGCCAAGTGTTTCTACTTTATTGGCACATGTAAATTGCACACATGCACATGCACGCGAATTTTTCAAGCGTTGGTCCTATATTTTTCTGTTTGGTTGGAATTCATTACTTCATCTCTCTCTCTCTCTCTCTCTCTCTCTCTCAATTAATGACACAGTTTACCGTAAATCTTTTATTTAAAACGTTGGTCATAATAGGGCATTTTTCATTTTAAAAACGTTGATCCTTATATGCATGAAACGGGCATTTGATGAATGCATGTATTGGTGTTGAGATTGCTTTCACGCTCCTTGTTGCTGTAGAAGCAGGGCAAGATGTTGCACAAATTTTTCATAGTTAAGCCATTAAGAGACAATATCATCTTACCACTCTGTTTGCATTTTGCCCATATAAGAAAAGTTCTGTACAGGAGTTGCTGCAATGACAGAATGCCAACATTGCACATACTGGTGTTTATACAGCAGTAAACTTGAAAAGAGAATAATGATAGCAACACTAGCTTCTTTCCGTTTTGTTTTTCCCTGAATGGCTTATAAAATTTGAGTATTGTACCTTAAATGTCAGAAATGTTGATGCAGGTGTGCAGAGTGCAAGCTTCCCGGCGAGACTAGAGGTCTTGATTTGGTGAATTTGGATGCAGACGTGGCATCAGATGATCGTTCTTTTAAGGAATTTAGAATGAAACAGGGATTCTACCGGTGGCAATAATGCAGCCTTACAGTGGGCTAAATAACTTCTCATGGAGTGGCAACTTTCAACCTACATCTGGAGGGTTTGAGTTTTTGAGTTTGAGTCAAATACCCTGAACCTTGCTTCCCCTCTAACCTAAAGTTACCAGCTAATGCATTGTTGTAAGTTAATATTTAATTTTTGATGTATTTTTATTTTCTATAATAGTTTTGGATCAGAATATTAGTGGTCATGTCTATGGAAGGGCACAAAATAAGACTTGGCTTATTAGGTGTTCTTATCATCCATAGCTTCGTTGATTTTGAAATTTAAAGAGATTAATTATCTAGGCCATATATCCCTCAAACAGAAATAAATTACTCCAGGCAGACACAATATTCATTACAGGAATTGCTGGAAGATTCTGTTTCCTTATTGCTATCCAGTGCCTCGTGTTTTGGGTATCTAAAGTTATGTCCTGATAGACTTGTATTTAATTATTTTCCCAGCATAAACTGTAAATACTAAACCCTAAATTCAGAATGTTTTACTCTTAAAAGCACAAAATAGGTTGGATATAAAAACAATGAGACAAACACCCAAAACATAAACATAGGATCCTATTTCTTTCTATTTTAGGGATCAAATTAGGTGTTATTGACTGTGGTATGTTTATTTGTTTATTTAATAATTTTAAGCAAACAATACCTCCTTTTCCATTTATGCAAAGAAGAGACTAATAAAGGGTAAACAGGCAGGAGATATTCAAATTATAGCTTTGCCCGTATTCGTAATTGAAATACATTACCCCACTAATAATTAGTCAAACTCAATTAGAGGAGCTAACTGGATATTTCTTGTATAGTCTTCGTCTAGATATAATCTTCTACAAGTTATAAACATTGACATAGAGAAACTTAGAGATGGTTGCATTTGTCTTGATGGCATTCTCTCCTCATCAAAGGCAACCGAGGGCAGGTCTCTTGGAGTTTTGACCCTTATTATCCAGATCCTCAGATTATATTGGTGTAAAATCTGACGTACTGGTACAAGTATGATATGGTACTTGGTGTAGTGGTATCAGTTTAGCCCTTGGGGAAAAAATAAAGATTGGGGTAATTATTTAAATGGAACCGAGAAGCCATTTGTATTTCTTTTATGGAAGTGATAGCGGCAATGTGTAGAACTGATAGAGGGAGGATGCAGAATTTTAGGAGAGAGTATCTCCCATTGATAATAGAATAGTGAGGATAGCATGGGCAAGTCTTATTTGGCGATCCCCATTGCAAAAATCTTATTTGTCTGCAGCTGGGTGCATTTATGGAGGATGATGAGAGGCCTGGGTTTGGATGGGAGTGAGAAATTACCAGTTAAGTTAGTGAAGCAGTGGAAAGGACTTGACGAGAAGTAGAGGAGAAGAGAGAGAACCAGTACAATGCCGGTTTTGTTATGTCATTATTCAAGTTTGTAAATTGAGTGACACCTTGGCCAACTTTAAAAGAGAATTTTTAATGTACAAATGTTAACAAATTTTAATCACAAATATCTGCTTGAAAACAATGTTCCAAGTCTTAACTTACTTCATATTGATAGTGGATTTTCTCTTGCTGGCTTGGTCCCCCAGTTTTCCCCTTGATGGGTTTTCTGGGTTAACAAATCTTACAAAGTTGGCACATCCAAAAATATTTACTTTGAGTTGAGCTGCTAAATTGGTATTCACAGTAGATTTGATCAGTATTTCTTGATATTTTCATAATGCTTCTTATCTTCAGTCCTTTGTGGAAACAAAGAAATGACTGACTGTCACCGCAAGTTGATATTCTCTTTATAGGAATGTTATATTACAACTCATTAGTTGTTACTTCAATTAGTCAGGGTTATTCTTTGCATTGAAAATGTTATAACTGCAGCTTTGGAAAAAGTTTATAGCTGTTATTTGATTTGGACTTATATTTTGGTGGTTCAAATTATTTAGGATAATTCCTGATTTTAGTCAGGCAGGTGGTATACATTTTCTTTTTCAATTAAGATTTTCCTATTGCAGCTAGATTTATTTATTTATTTTGAGAATAAGGTAGATTTCATTCGAATAGAAAGCGGAAACATGGGGTGTGTTTTGCGTGGCCTTGTTAAAATCTTGTCGGAGAAAAACACATGGGAAAAACCCCGGGGTAGGAAAGAGTACCATACATGCCAAAGGAGTACAAATCCAAAAACAAATTACAAAGTATCAACTAGCAGAACATCCTGAAGGAAATCCGGATTCCTTAACAAGGTGCCCATTAGCAGCCCTCCCCGCATGCCTTAACCAATAGTGTTTTACAGTCTTCAATTAAGCATCCTAGGTGGGACAAATCAGCTGGGCCATTTGGCAGCAAAGAATAAGCCTTCTCTTACTGCCAGTAACTTGGCATGCATGGAATTTGAAACACCATTGAGCACTACCAACTTGCAAGCAAGAAAAGAGCCTGCATGGTTTCAAGCCATAAACCCAATCCCACCAAGACGTGATGCAGCGTGAACAACCCCATCTGCATTGATTTTTACAAGCCCCAGTGGCAGCCGCTGCCATTTAGCTTTGACCTGTGAAATGTAGCACTTGGGAGCTTAAAGGAATTTTCTGTATGCAGTTCACCCAAAAGCATCTTTGGGCTTTTGGGTTTTGATTTGTCTCTGGTGATGATCGATCTGTGAAGAGGAAGGTGGATATGGTGGGATGCAGGAGAAGAGACGAAGGAATGGCTCTTCATGGTAGGAGAATGGGGATTTAAATGTAGAGCGAAATGGGGCCTGTTCGTACAATGACCACTCTCATTGTTTCCTCCATTAACATTGTTGTTGCTCTATATGTTCTTCGTTCTCAATACGCTTCTCTGTACATCTACTGCGATAGAGATTCACGTCCCAGTACGTCTCTTTCTTTCTTTATATATATATATATCTCTCTCTCTCTCTCTCTCTCTCTAGCTTGTGATTTTATAAGCTTTGTTCAAATCTTGTTGCTTTGAATGGCCCACTGGCTTTTTGAGGTGTTTTTCTGATAACCCAGTTGCAAATGATGACGTTTCTCAATGTTGAATGCTTGGTTAATTAAGGAAATGTTCTGTTAATGTATTAGTTCAGCTCTTGAGTACACTCCTAATCAGATTGGGAAAATGGAGGAATCAGTTTGGATTCGAAAAGCAGCTGAACCGTTTGAGCTCATTAGATTGGTAAGATGCATTTTGAGTGTTTTGGTGGTACATGTGTTGGATTGAAGTGGTAGAGCGATTTGCTGTAACTTTTTTAATTTAAGGGAGGACTCTTTCTTATGCTCAAAAGGTAAAGGCACTAAAGAAGGAGCTTTGCAGAGAGGTAGTGGTTGAATTGTCACAGCCTTTGAAACTGAAGATAACCAATGAAATAGTTGAGAGGTTGAAAATCTTGAGGCCCAAAGCAAATGTTACTGATCAGAGAGGTCAGTGCGCCTCAATTTGATTTCTTTAGCTTATCTTATTTTGTTTTCTGTATTTCAAGGCAATTTTTGTTTTGCACTAGAATAGTTAATTGTCATGCAATTGTGCCTACCCCGTTTAAACCACAGAGCATCTTACAGTGACTGACAAATCTGTCCTTGAAATTGATAAGATTATGAATTTATGTTTTCTTCTCTATTGAGTTTTAGTGTATGATATCTGAAACTAAATTTCTCGACATTGCTGACAAACTCTGAAAGCTTAGGAAATATTGTATCATGCGGCTTTAGTGGGGTCAATATTGATGCCACTTCTTCCTCCTCTTTTCATTATATGTAGTCAACAGAAATTTCCTTCTACATCCTTTAATTTTCTTTTTCAGCAAGATTGGCACTTTGTTCTAATATTCAATGCTTCTTTCACTTGTACCTTACAAGTTTATAACATATTCTGCTTAACAATGAAATGCTGCTAAAGCTTTACTCTACTCATTCTGGAACTTAATTGCATGTAAACCCACCCATATTCTCCTTCTAAACTGCTGTTCCCATTAATTTGTTGAAAGATGGTGCAAGGAAAAACTAAAAGAAGCTAAGCAGTTGGCTATTGAGACAGAGGCGTCAAATTCCAGAGTTAGTCATGAGGAAGCAGGTGTGGTCATTATTTGTGAACTGTGTATGTTTCTTTTTTGGTCAAAATAATCATATTTGTCCATGATGCAGTAGCCCCCCAAATTCACATTCTATTTTCCTTTACAAAACTCCAAATGTCATGATACTTATCTGCTAGTGTTGAGAGATTTATTAATATTAATATTATTCTTGTTCTGTTAGAGACTTATTCCATATGTTGATGTATATATTCCTTTTTTCTCTCTAGAAGATCAAATTTTGCCTGGCGGGCTGCCTCCACCTGAATGCCATGCGGAAGTTCATACAGATTATGATGAATCTCTAAATTAAGATACAAGCCTTAGCTTTAGCTTTTCACCGGTTAGGGTTTGCTTGGATCAAGGTAAACGTGCCAAGCCTAATGAAAAGAGATGTAATATATGGGTATACTGCCCGTTTGAAAGCGGTTGCCATTCTCCAGATATTTATGGGCATAGACTTGGGCAGTGCTGGCTGAAATACGTAAGAATTAAACCTCTTTACTATGATTGACACATTCATTACTTTTTCCTTTAATCTGAGTTTCGTCCAGATGAGTCTCAATTGTGTGGAACAATTCTTTGTAAGAGAGAGTGGGGTGGAGCCCCATGCCTGTTTGTTCACAAGTCATTTTTTTGTAATACGGATTGTAATCGTATTGTTGCTGACCGTTCAAGGTGAAGAAGTCTTGGTCGGAGGCAAAGTGAGCTTTGTTGTTAGACGTTGAAACTTTCCCTGTGAATTATACTCTCTTTTTCTTTTCTCTAGGGGACCGGTACAGATATTCACTCTTGTTTCTCAAGTATCTTTTGATTTGTATCTTGGAGAAGTAAGATGAAGATGCATGTAAAAAAATAAATTAAATTTCCAAATACTATAAGCTCGAACAAAAATTCTTTCTACCAATTACCACAGTACAAAATTGAGGGGTTGCAAATCTGCTAAGAACTAACTAATATCTCGGCTCGACCTAAAAACAAAACGTAAGTAATACAAAATTAAAAAGAAATAAACGAGTACACCAGCAGAGCCAGTACTAGCTTCACCTTCCCCATTGAAAGCTTGGAACTCGAGCCATCTTTCGCATCTAAGTGCAAGATCGGATGAGGAGGGTCTGAGTTCAAAGTTGGAAGAGGGGGGATACTCTGCTCGTTCCTGAAGAAATTTGCTGGATCAACAGCAGTCTTCACCTTCACCAACCTTTCAAAATTGTCATTGAAGTACTTCAAGCCATACACCTTCCCCTGTTCATAGCTTCTATTACCAAATTTATTGACACCAATGTCAAGGTCCCTGTAATTCAAGAAAGCACTCCTTGGGTTCTTGGACACAAATGGGGTCATAAACCTGAAAAGTCTCCTGGTGTCTGTGGTATAATTCTTCTCTGCTTCAGCCCCTGCTTCCCCCCAGCTCACTGAGTACTGAACTTTGAACAAGTTCCCAGCACGGTGTGGAAAAGGGGTGGCAGAGGCCGGGATCCGACTCATCATCCCACCATATGGATTGAAAACCAAACCTATTTTGCCTATTTCAATCATCTTCTTCCACACTAACTCCAACCTACTTTTGGAAATTGGGGTTTGAACATAATCAGACTTTCTTTTCAGGAAATTTGCATGATCAGGATTTCTATCAAGCAACACATCAGGGGAGGTCCCATTATCATAGTTAGCCCACCAAAGAACAGACTCAATCCAGCTCATCTCCTTACAGTCATCCTTCTTCAAACCTAACTCAGGAAACTGCTTCCCCAACAATGACACAAGTTGGTCAGCATTGCCTAGAAACTCAGCCATAATTGTGGCCTTAACAGTGTTGCTCCCTGGCTGCAACAGCAGCCTCATAAACAGACCATCATCTGTGGTTGGCGCCACCTCTTGCCACCTCGAAACAACTTTGGTTGCATTCTCTTCCAACGTTCTCGCAGCCTGGAAAACTGTGACAGTTTCTGGGACAGGAACCAGCTTCAATTTGTATGCAACAATGACACCAAAGCTTCCTCCACCCCCTCCTTTAATGGCCCAAAACAGGTCTTCTCCCATGGCTTTTCTATCAAGAAGTCTCCCCTTAGCATCAACAATCTGAGCATCAAGGACATTGTCAACAGCAAGACCAAACTTCCTCAACATGTTTCCATAGCCACCACCACTTATGTGCCCACCAATACCAACTGTGGGACAAATTCCAGCAGGAAAGCCATGAACTTTGCTCTTCTCTGAAATCCTATAGTACAATTCTCCAAGTGTGGCTCCAGCCAAACCGAGCTGTCCACAATGTCTACAGTCACAGTCCTGAGGTTGAACATGTCAAGGACAATAAAGGTCTGATCAGACCAGTAAGAAAGGCCCTCATAATCGTGCCCGCCGCTTCGGATTCTCAGCTGTATGCCAAGCTGTTTGGCGCAGACAACAGAGGCTTGAACATGAGATGAAGCTGAGGGCGTGACGATGAGGACTGGTTTTGGGGTTGAAGTGGTGTTGAACCTTGAGTTTCTGATGTAGGCTCTTAGAGCAGACGAGTATGAAGGGTTGTTTTCGGCATAGATTATGTTGGACAATTGGGTTGATGATGGGTTTGTGTTGGTGTTTAGGCATTGAAGAAAGTTGTCATAGACAGAAGCTGAGGCTGCCCATGAAGCAGAAACATGAAAAACCAGGAGAAGAACAAGTGAAAGCATCATCATCCAAGGCATTGCTTCTCTCATTATCTTTGTCAATTTGTTGTATTTTGTATGTTGTAAGGTTTTGGTCCTCCTATATATATAAATACATAGACACCTGTTTGTTAAGGGAATTGTCGACTGTAGAAATTTAAAATCATTCCTTGGCACAATGGGAAACGCAACTCCTTGGCACAATGGGAAAGTTTTGTTTCATTTTTTTCCATCTAACACTTTTTTTTTAGTACATTTCCTAATGAAAGGGATGATAACAGAATCAATCCATCTTTATTATGTTTAGTGTTAATAGGAAACCCAAAAAATATATTTTCCCTATCTTCAGGGAAAAAAAGAAGAAAGGAAATTGGCCTCTTTATTTTTTTTTAATACATTTTGTTTTTAGGATATGGTGGGAAGGAAATTAAGAACAAAGGGGGGCGTTGGGTACCTTCATAAATAACCAAAACGACACCGTTTATAGAAAATCACCTCTCTCACCCATGCTCACCGTTTCATGACCCATGCCAAGTAAGCAGAGCCCTCTTTTCCGCCCAAGTTGAACCCTCGCGTACATTAGTAACTTCACCCATTTGCCCTTAGCCATGGCAAGGGGGGAGCTAGGGCAGCTAATATTCACGTGAATAGTGGTTGCCCTTGCAAATAGTATTTTGTGTTTCCACCCATTGTCATGGCTAAGGGCAATTACTATTCATTTTTTTTGTTTTTTTCACAACTTTTTTAATGAAAATAATTAATTTGGATAATATTTTCAGATAAGATTTCCGGGTTCCTACGTGTTAAGACTATTCATAATCGGATAAAATTTCCGGATAAGATTTTTGGATTCAAATTTCGGATGAATTTTAAAATTCAAATTTCAGATAAATTTTTGGGTTCAAATTTCGAATGAATTTCAAAATTCAAAATTCGAATGAATTTCAAAATTCAAAATTCATATAAATTTGGGTTCAAATTTCGGATGAATTTCAAATTTCAAATAAGAAAATCATCTAATCAAATCAAGCCACGTGGCATGTCTATCTTGTCAAAATTTTCTATAAAATCAGAGGCTCAGCTCATACCTCTCACACCTATATTTTCATTTCTCAGAGTTTAGATTTCATACTTCATTCATTCTCAATGGAAGATTTTAGGAGATGCTTGGAGAGGCAAGAGTGAGAAACAAATGAGAGAAACCGTAGAGCAGATGAAATCAATGAGTTGCAGAGACAAGTCGATGAACAAGTTCTCATAGCAGTGTCTTTGCAAGATAAAGAGAACCAAGGTCGTCGCCGTGGTTCACAAGTCGGCCGCCGCCGGAATGTGGACAAACATAGGCATTTTCGGGGTAAGAATCTTTTGGAAGATTATTTTATCCCAACTTCTTTGTACTCTGATATTGATTTTCGAAGGCGATTTAGAATGCAACCTCATTTGTTCAATAAAGTCATGCATGATATTTGCAATTATGATGTATACTTTGTTCAAAAGTGTGATGCTACTAGGGTTTTGGGGCTTCTTCTAGAGCAAAAGCTTACAGCTATTATACGAATGTTGGCGTATGGAGCATCTGCTGATCAGGTGGATGAGATTGCCCGGATGGGGAAGTCCACTACGTTGGAGGCTTTGGTAAGATTTTGTCAAGCAGTTGAAACTCTGTACACTATGGACTACCTGCTTAGACCTACTCCCAGGGACGTCCAACGGCTTCTACAAAAAGCTGAAGCTCGAGGATTTCCAAGAATGACTGGTAGCATCAACTGCATGCACGGGCAATGGAAGAATTGCCCAACTGCCTGGCAAAGTGATTACGGAAATAGAAAAGGCCAAAAAAGTATCATCCTTGAAGTCGTTGCTGGCTTCGACACATGGGTTTGACATGCCTTCTTTGGAGTTGCAGGATCCCAAAATGACCTCAACGTGCTGGGTCAATCCCCGGTCTTCAACGATGTATTGAGATGCCAATGTTCCAATATCACCTATCAAGTCAACAATACAGTGTACCAGACGGGGTATTATCTAGCTGACGGCATCTACCCGAGGTAGACCACTTTTGTCAAATCCATTCCGAATCCCCGATCCCAGAAGCAAAAATTATTTGCTACCTATCAAGAGGGATACAGGAAAGATGTCGAAAGGTGTTTTGGCATCCTTCAAGCTCGGTGGTTGATTATTCGAGGTGCGGCCCGTATGTTTGATGAGGAGATCCTCAGAAGCATTATGATGACTTGCATCATCCTCCATAATATGATTGTGGAGGCTGAGTATGATTATGATGCTTTAGAGGTCTACGAACCGGATCTAATGAACACGGCCTTGACACGGATTTATGAAAGGCCCATGGGGCCAAGTGGAGAACCGTTTCAACCGGAACCGTTGGTGAGGGATGGTCATTTGATGACCCGAATGATAGATCGATATACAGAGATGCAATCTTCGTATATTCATGAAATGCGTTAAGTTCACTTGATGGAGCATCTATGGGCGGTGAAAGGCAATGAAGATGAATGATGGAGCATAGATGCTTTGGTTATGTTTTATTTAGTTATGGTTAGGTTGTGTTGTATTTTTATTTATTATGGTTTGGTTGTGGTTTGTTATTATTATTGTGCCTTGTTTATAGTTTTTTTTATTTTAATTTTGTTTTGTTTGAAGTATGGAATATGTTGAATAAAAAGGTAATTTATTGAATGCTTTGTTTATTAAATAACGAAATCTAATACAAGTCATTACGAATTACTACTACTAAAATAAAATACATGAATTACAACAACTTTAATAGAAAACATGAAAAATACAAATACATAAAAGGTATACTAACTAATTTAATGGTTTCCATCATTTAACCAATCCGTGTTGCTAGGCCCATCATCTCGGAAAAGTCTTCTTCTCATAACATCCCTTCGTTCTAGCTTCCAAAATTATTTTGTTTCAGGGGGACATATGACTTGTATCCATCGCCATGGTTTCCCGATCCATCTCGTCCATATCTTTTTTGCCCAAATACTCCATTTCTCGTGCATACTCAACTTGAAGGGCCAACTCGTTATCTTGGCGTTTCTGCTCCATTTCAATTCTTATGCCGTTTTGCCTTGCAATTTCCTCCAAAAACTTTGAATTATTATTGCTTGAATTACCCACTTTCTTTGCCTTCACGGCCTTTCGACCAATAGGCCTCGGCTCCTTTTCGATGGGTGAGTCTTGACTCATAGGAGAATCGAGAGGTGTATCCGATGTCATTGAATCACGAAGTGGCGTCTCGTTTAACACAACGGCGGGACCCGTCGGAATAATTATGAAGCGTTTGCAATATTTCACCACCTCCCAACATTCATGATGGTTGAAACTTTTTTTGCCACCCCCGGTTGCACTGAATCCACATTTGTGCTTGAATCATCTATTTAACAAAAAAATGAAAATGCAATAAATATTTAAAATGCATTGGATATGCAAGTAACAAAAAAAATAATAATGGAAATGCAAATTAACCTTACAAATAAATTAGAAGTGCAAGAAAATTAAGAAACAAGTGGAAATGCAAGAAATATTAACAACATATTGAAAATGCAAGAAATATTAACAAAATATTGAAAATGCAAGAAATATGAACAAAATATTTAAAATGCAAGAAATATTAACAAAATATTGATAATGCAAGAAATATGAACAAAATATTTAAAATGCAAGAAATATTAACAACATATTGATAATGCAAGAAATATGAACAAAATATTTAAAATGCAAGAAATATGAACAAAATATTGAAAATGCAAGCAATATTAACAAAATATATATATTAGGAGATTAAACTTAATAAAACAAAAATTATAAAATACTTACCTCGTTAGTACGATTTTCCCTGCTTCTATAGTTGTCCATCGCTTTTGCTAGGGCATCTCTCTATTTTCCCAACTCTTTATTGAGAATTTTCCACCTACTGGATAATGTCATCTCCATACGAATAGACCCCGGAAATTTTTCACAAAATTCGGCATGAATTTTTTTCCACATATGAAAAAATTTCATCTCATTGCCGAACACGGGACAATGACAAATTTGGAGCCAAGCCTCACACAAGGAAACATCTTCCATGGTGCTCCAAGCCCCTCCGGTTTCAATAGAAAAAGCCATAAAAATATGAAATCAAAATACAAGGTGAAAAAGAGGAAAATGTTCAGTAAAGAGTGAATAATAGTAGAAGTATAATGAAATGTATGAGGATTGGTGTTGAAAGTGAAGGGTATTGATAGGTATTTATAGAAAGAAAAAAAAATCTGAATTTTTTAGAATTTTAAAAAAAAATTTCTGATTTTTTTTCATATTTTTATTGCCCAAAAAATGCCAGCCGTAGGATTGGATTCGGATATGCTGATCGGAGGGCTGGGGGCGCGACACGTAGCATCTAGCCATTGGAGCTGGCATCGCGCTGACGTCAGCGTGCGCTGGTTCAAATTTTTTAGCGCCCGCGGGCTGAAGCTCGGGCTCGACTTGCCTTTGGGCTGACCCGAGTTGGTGGGTCCCACAAGCCCCCCAAGCTTGGGCTAGCCGCTGGAACGAAATTTTTTTTTTTTCTCCCCTCGCCTTGGGCTCGGCTGGCCCGTTGGACTTGCTCTTAGGTGCTAGACTCTCTCTCTCTTTCTCTCTCACGTCGCAGAGCCCTCTTTTTCCTTCACTCCTATATTATATCATGTCCCAGGCCCAGATTTACTCTGAAACTTGTTAGTAATAGGAAAAACATGTAAAGGGTTCTTTTTCCTCTTCAATCCGTTTTTAATTAGGCCGGTCAATTCTGGGTTCTGTGCCAATGTAGTGATTTTGGATTCTAACCCTTGTTATAAAATGACCTGAAATATGTATGAATATTGAGCTGCACGTAAAGTAGATGAGACACAGCATTTAACGAGGTTCGGCTATGCCTACGTCCTCAGAGAGCAGCAGCAGTAACTTTTCACTATATAAAATAATATGGCTACAACTTTAGTGTTTACAACATGTGTGGCTCACTGAATTCTCTCTAGGAGAATTTCTCTCTACTCTCTCTCTCTCTTCACTCATTCACCCTCTTTCTTCCTTCTCTTCCTCTTGTCTCTTTCCTTTTCTCTCTTTCCTCTTTTCTCTTCTCTCTCTTATTTGTTTCCTCTTCTCTCTTTCCTCTCTTCTCTCTTTCCTCTTCTTTGTTTCTTTCCGTTTCCTTTTTTTCTTTGCAGGCAGGAGGATTGCCTATTTATAGGAATGATAAATGGCACCCGTGATGTTTCTATCCAATCATCTTCACTATTCACTATTCACCCGTGAATAAACTCATGCACCAAAGTCTACAAACAAATAGTAAGTGGGCTCCACTACTTTATACTTTACAACACTCCCCCTTGGAGACCACATGTCCCTAGATTGGTTGCCTCATTAAAATATTGCTTGGAGAAAACCTAGTAAGGTAGAGAACTGATGGAAGGAAGAAAGAAGAGTACAACAATCTGTATAGCATACTTCTGGATGCTCCCCCTGATTAATATCTCCCCCTGATGTCTTCATGACTATCTTTTGGAGTGAGAATCTTTCGGAGTGAGTGGAGGATGTAGCCATTAACAATTCTCGTAGTTGAGTAAGTAAATATATTTCCAGTGAGCTATCTCTATGTAAATCATAGAAATTTTCAAAGTCCGCATTTCCAACAAAACTTGGGCTATTTGTAAGTTCCCTTGAAAGAATATGCCCGTACAAGGTGTTATGCGGAGATAGCATCAAATATACCTCACATCATTCCAAAATGATGGTGATGGAGTTGAGCCCTATCTGGAAAATATGATGTCCGGTCAAATATACTTCCGGAAAATCATTAAAGTGTCCAACGGATAATCCTCATAAAAATGCTTCAATACTTTCTTAGTATAAGCAAGAATCTCGTTGGCATAATGCTCGATCCTTAAGTCGAGACAAATATTTCTTGAACTCTTGAGAAGCTTTAATGTGTTGCAAACACATTATAATCAATATACTCACTGATGTAATTTATGTACATTAATATTGAGTACAAATTTTGTGCTTCAGGCACATGTCATTCAGGGACTTGCTTCATGCAATTTCAATCCTTTCAAGGATTTTGTTTAAAGGGATTAAACTTTATGACACATTATATAGCTTTAACCCAGCTATTTATACATCTTTAGGGAATCACTTCAGGTGGTATGCTCTGTGCATTTAATAACCCTTAAGGATAACATGTTGGTCTCCGTAAATGTGCAATAAAGGGGCACAATTGAATCTATAAATATGGAGAAAACCCAACATTCCTTGTTTCTGCCAGAAACATTGTGTCATGCAAAGTAGGTATATTCCCTTTTATTCCGAACACCCAAGTATAACATTCAGTATTAACAAATTTTGGGGTTCGTACTGTGGGTTGTTCCTTCACGTTCATTCTTATCTATAATGGAATTACCTCATTCCATTTTGGCCAATGATATTGTCGACATTTAATAATTGAACGTGGTTCCAATCAACACAGCCCATTGATGATTTGAGTAGCTACTCCAAAATCAAAATTTGTCATTCATCAATTTATGATCCCACCATTCTCATTTGCATGCGCATACATCAATTATAAGCATTTCTTTGCTTTTGGGTACCCAAGCCACTGCAGGGGGCTTTTATTATGTGAGAATGTGGATTATAACCTCCAATGGAGCGTTATTTTATAGTAGGGCGTGGATAATCTCCATTTAGGGAGTTGAAACATTTAGAACCCATATATCTGTCATGCTGCAGGCATGCCACAGATTAATACATACATGTCAATTAATTTATGGGACTTTAACCCATACAATTTGCTACGCATTAGGCGTGCACAATATCAATATTGACATGTCAAAGGATTGTCCTTTCGGGACTTCAATCCACATCATCTGCTACGCAACAGGCGTGCATCATATTGATCACTGCTATACCCATATTATGTTCTTATGGGACTTTAATCTGTGCAGTGTATTATCAATGTATCCAACTTGTAATCTGTAAAATTTGCGTTAATAATTCATGGATACATACAAGCCATTCTTTTGGAACGGACTTATCTCCCCATTTGGTTACCTTTCAAGATAAAATATCAAATAGGTATATAAGCATAAAATAACACAAGTATTGCTTACATCCTTAGGTGGGAGAAACTTTTCTCAAGTATCATTCAAGCTCATATCGGCCCAGTAAATATAATGTAGCGCTTGATGATCTAGTTATATCCTGCAAGAGCAAAAATCATAACTCTTTTGCCTCTGTCAAAAAAAATAACCCTCATAGTTAGGATTACTTCATGGATTCATTCTTCAGATGTTCATTCTAAAGAAATAAAATCTCTTATGAACAGAGAGTTATAAAAAGAGAAAAAATGCAAAAATAATGTGATATTGATTGCAAGAGAAGGTAAGCAATCAAGGAAGGAAGCTGGTGGGAGCAGACAATAAGCTCTCATATCTCCTAGTCTAGAAGGACTTCCGGAGATTAGAGCATAAGATCGCCTTCTCAGTTTCCTGATGTAGTGGAAACGTGATCAGGGATAGTCTTGCTTCCTGAATGGATGATCAGAGATAGTCTTGCTTCTCGGGCATATTGAGTGCTCACTGATAAGAAAAATAAGTAGATATCGCATCACTAGGTATGGAGTAAACTGGATGTCTTCTGCAAAGAAAATTTCGTTAGTAACACATTTATACACAAATACAATGAATAGATAGAACCGGTGAATTTCAAATTAACCATAGGAAAATTGCGAGATTCTCGGGATACTTTTGAAAAAGTAGCTCCGTGAAATCCGTAAAGCAAGATCGGCTTTGACGAAAATAATACTTGAAAACGCCGAAAGTGCCGACAGGCATTATTAGAGGCCACGTGAAGTTTTGGACTCTGGGAAAGAAAAAGATAATATGGGGATTCAAGAAGATATTGGAATCCTGAAGATATTGCCATATTTTCGTCTATAGATATTGCCTTTGCAAAACTTGATTGGAGCAATTGCGTTTCAACTTAACTTCCTTCATTTTCTGAAACTTTAGTTTTCCTAAGGCTTTCTTCGAAACCTTCTTAAAAATGGCTTCCTCTTCTTCCTGCCCAAATTATTTCAATTTAAATGATGCTCCCACAACAACTAGTGACGCCAAAGTTTGGCGTCCATCCTTTGTATCCTAAAATCGTCATCTCACAGTTAATGATTCTGTGATGATGAATGATGCTACTGCTGTCATAGTAGCTAGGAATTTCATTACTCCAATGGATGAAATGCTGTTAACAGGGAGGTCTGAGGAAGAGGCTATTGATGACTCAATGGCTTTTAGCATTCAGAGTGCTGCTTCTGTTTCTAACATGGCTGATCGTTTGCGTGCTAGAGCAAACGAGGTTGAGAGGTTAACAACTGAAAATTCGTCTCTCCAAAGAATGCTTCATGAGTCTCAACAGGAGGTTGAGAAACTTAAAGGAGAGAATAATGTCTTGTTGAAACTGGTGAGTTCGTACTCTGTTGATACACTGAGAAGGCTAGACATGCTGCAGGTCTCCAATGAAAGAATTTTGGGAGACCACGAGAAGCTCATGGCTAAGCTTAAGAGGCGCCGTCCTCTTCCTTCAGAGGCTTCCAGAACATAATGTAATTTTATAGATTTTACAGGGCCTGCACCTTCATTGCAGGTGGAAAAAATCTATCTGTTATATGCTCCTTTCCTATTATAATAATTGCGCACATTCTTAAACTTACACCTGTGGTTTTTACGTCTTTTCAAAATGACGGTTTGGAACCTTGTGCCTTATAGGTTCAAATAACCACATTGTCTCTCCCAAATTTCATATTTTATCGCATGGTAGCCTGGAACTTTTGGCCTGAGCTAAACACAAACTCAGAATTTATTTGCCCTTTTCAAATGGACATGAAATATGAATTGAGTAAAAGCCACGATAATATCGCAATATAGTAGTGAAGAGCATTAACTACTATATACCCACAACTTCAAGTTCAGGATCTCTCATATATTTGGATCCATGGGCCTCCGGCCCAGATATAACAAAGTATGTGGGGAGCCTCAATTCATTATTTGAGGTTTATATTAATATTATCCATTTCGCGGTGTATTCTTAACAACCGGAATTCACAAAATATATTTCTTCCTTGAGGTGTCGATTATAACAAAATCGAACTTTATTAAATTCATCATCTTCTTATGCCAAAGAAATATGTGGCATACCACAATTTGCAATAATACCTCAAGGGTTGTCCATTTAATTGTTGGAACTTCAGGTTCTCAACACTGTTAAATTTTGAACTTCAGGCCAAAGCCACATATTCTCATGGTATGGACATTTTTACAATTTTCTGTACATATTTCGGGACTTCAAGCCCTTACATAATTGTCCATATTTTGAGGAACTTCTGGCATCTCATTTAATTGCTCATCCATGAGTTTAAGGAACTGCAGGTTCCTTTTTGTATATAGTGACGGTTTACCCAAAATGGTTAATATTTATGCATACGTCACTATTCATGTGAATAGTACTATTCATCAAGTCATGAATACGTATCTATTCATGTGTACAGTACATCTGCCAGTACAGTTATCATCCATGTGTACGGCACTATGAACCAATACGGTACTGTTACATCATTAAGGAACTCTAGGTCCTTATTTACATGTCAGGGATCAAGGACCCTTAAGTCCAATCACATGTTTACAAATACAGTACCGGAGAGACTGCCAGCTCTCATATTAATATCATCATCAAGGATCTTCAAGTCCTGATGTAATTGTATGATGAGGATCAAAGAACTTCTGGTCTTGATCTGCATACTGTAAAAACTCACCATACAGCACAATTAATCCATAAAATAAATTGCTGATAAATAAATTACTGGTATGGACGATAAACCCGCACCATACTTTAAATAAATGTAAATGTGCGGTAAAATAAATTCATAAATTAAATTGCTTGCTGTATGGACGTTAATCCCGCACCATACCTTAAATAAAATTAAATGTGCGGAAAGTAAATGTGCTTGTATGGGCACTAATTCTGCTCCATACATTTAAATAAAAGTAAAGACATGGGCGATAAACCCGCGCCACCCTTTTAAATAAATACTGTCGTATGGGTAATAATCCTACACCATACAGTAAACAAAATAAATGTGGGGATAAAAACCTCCACCTAATATATATGAAGTGCATAATATATTATATAGTGTGGGCAATATAACTGCGCCACTATTCAAGATATAATAGATGGGTTTTAAGATCACACCATCATTTTATTACAATAATTTGTATTACAACGCGATGGGTAAAAATTACACCACCATAAAATAACAGGACTGATTAAACAATATAGAAATTACAAATTACGTTACAAAGAAGTAAATTAAACAAGCATGGATTAAACAACATAGAAATTGTGAGAACATAAAAAAGAAAGTTTGCATGTCGTTGTAGTAGTAAAGTGAGAGTAGACATATGACAGAGAGGAGACAGAGAAGTAACCACATAGTGTTGAGTTGAAAAATTTCAGAAATAAAAGGAGAGACTATCGTGCTGATAACGTGTTATAAAATGACCTGAAATATGTATGAATATTGAGCTGCACGTAAAGTAGATGAGACACAGCATTTAACGAGGTTCGGCTATGCCTACGTCCTCGGAGAGCAGCAGCAGTAACTTTTCACTATATAAAATAATATGGCTACAACTTTAGTGTTTACAACATGTGTGGCTCACTGAATTCTCTCTAGGAGAATTTCTCTCTGCTCTCTCTCTCTCTTCACTCATTCACCCTCTTTCTTCCTTCTCTTCCTCTTTTCTCTTTCCTTTTCTCTCTTTCCTCTTTTCTCTTTTTTCTCTTCTTTGTTTCCTCTTCTCTCTTTCCTCTCTTCTCTCTTTCGTCTTCTTTGTTTCTTTTCGTTTCCTTTTTTTTCTTTGCAGGCAGGAAGATTGCCTATTTATAGGCATGATAAATAGCACCCGTGATGTTTCTATCCAATCATCTTCACTATTCACTATTCACCCGTGAATAAACTCATGCACCAAAGTCTACAAACAAATAGTAAGTGGGCTCCACTACTTTATACTTTACAACAACCCTTTATTTATTTTATTTTTGATTTCTATTCACGAAGAGGAAAAGAAAATCTGATGAGGAAATCTTTGTCAAACCCATTAGAGAGATGGAAGAGGAAATTACTTAATTCCTTCTTTAAATCCTGCAAATTTGGAGCAGTAGATGATTCCTGCGTTTCTAACTTGTTTCCTAAATTTTCTATACTTTCTGGATTTCTTATTTGATTACCTTTTCTCTTTGGATTAGGATTTCTTTCCTAGAATAAGTTTAATTTTCTTTTCACTCTAGGGTTAGATCGTTATAAATACAACCCACCTCCCCCTCCTCCTATGTAACAGAGATTGGAGATTTGAGTTATTGAGTAAAGTTTATTTTGCAGAGATTGGAGAATTCTTGGTGTGAAGCCATTGCATCAAAATCCACAGCTTCAGCCACCCCAATACGAAACACAGAAATGGGTCCTTTTATAACAGATGTTCCAAAGTCTGTCCTTCAAGATGTTATATTAAAGCTGCCAACAAAGAGCATTATCTTGTGCAAAAGCGTCTGCAAGACTTGGTATTCTCTAATTTCGGACCCTGCATTTGCTAGGCTGCATTTCGCACAAGCAGAGGCCTATCCTTTGGTCCGGCCCGTGGATGGAAGAAGCGTGTCAAGAAACCTTTTCTTGGTTGAGCCTGAAGATACCTTTGGTTTTGATTTGAAGGACCATGATTGTAACCGGTCTCGTGTCCACATGAATCTTTCCAAATATAAATTCCCATTGTGTCATGCTGAGGAGTTACTCAATTACCATAGGAATGGCAATGTGATGCCTAGTCATGAAACTGAAAGAGAGGTTCACATGAAGATAACGAATATTGATGACAACAACAACGAGGTGGATTGGGGTGAAGGTATCGCTTTCATGATGCAATATGATCACAACAACTACAACTTGGTAAATTCTTGTAACGGTTTGCTCTGCCTGTCTGATTTTTTCGTGAATTACCCTGCTGCTGTGTGCAATCCAATAACCGGCGAATTTATAAACCTTCCCTATGGTCCTAAACATGAGAAGGCAATGACTTTAATCGGTAGTGGATTAGGTTTCAGTCCGAGGACTAACGAATATAAGGTGGTGAGAATTCTTAAGGAACGGACACCTGATCCCAAGGTTGCTGAGATACACACCCTGGGAACAGGTTCATGGAAATCTGTTGGCACTGCTCCCTTTTCAGACGCTGAGCTATCATTCCCCACTTGTGTGAAAGGAATGCTTTATTGGTTTTGCGATAGGTGGACAGGTTGTAGTGTGATTTCATTTGACTTGGATACTGAAGAGTTCCAATCGGTTCCATCACTGCCTTTTATGGAGGATGATTGTGATGTGGGCATGGGAGATTTGGGAGGTAGTCTTTGTCTGTGTGAAACTGAGAGTTTTGAAATCAATGTGTGGGTAATGAATGATTCTGGTCCACAAAAACTTTGGATGAAGAAGTTATCAATTCGTACTGGTTTTTCTGGAAGGTGGCCAGATGACGTATACATACCCATGAAATACTTTGAGAATGATGGTCTGTTGATGTTTAATTCTCGTCTCAATGCCTTCTTTTACTATCACCCAGGAAACCATAGTCCATTCATTTATCTTAAGCTTCGAGAGATCAATAAATCTTCTTCTGAGGCAATTAGTCATGTTCCGAGCTTTATTTCGTTGAAGGATATTCTGGTGGGGAAGGATGTAGAAATACTGAATATAAATTCAAGGTAAGGATATTTGATTGTACATGGTTGAGTTTTATACTTTTGAGTAGATGAACAGCAGATTTGAATCTATTTTTCTCAGTTGGTTTCACTTGCTAGATGTTTTGTTTTTAATGTCACAACTGTTGTTGATGCAGGTGTGCAGTGTTGAAGCTGCCCGGAGAGACCGAAGCCCTATCTCTGGTGGAAGAAAATGCCAGTTCGAGATACTCTTCTGACAGTTGGGAAGAATGAACAAGCACATAATGGTGGATGGGATGCAGTCTAAGACTGAGCTAAAAGACCATTTCGTTACCCTAATTAATATTTTTAGAGTTGGACACCAGAACCTTAATTCGCATTTAACTTGGTGTTTTGTTGATGTTACTTTGAATAGTTTTGGATTAGAGGTTAAACTACTTGTCGTGTTTGTGGAGGTACATTGCTAATTACAGGCTTTACTTATCATCATTGCTTTGGTTAATTTGGTGAGTGAAAGATTTAACTACATGTCTGTCTGCCCTGAACACACAACTATGACTGCAAAACTCAATTCGATTCTGTCTCACAGCAGCAATTACAAATAAGCTAAAGTAAATATCATAGTTTCTGTTGGCACACCCAAACCAACTGAATACACCCTTCTATCCGTTTACATTTCCAAATGTACACTCTCATAAGGAGAGACCTTTCTTCATCCAAAGTTACTTTAAATATTTTTGGAATCTCTTTATTAGATCCACACTTTTGCACACAAAGACATAAGTTGATGCTTGCCGTAGTGTATCAGGCTTCATATTCATTAGTTAGTAGGACCTTTATTTTTAAGGTCTGACTTGGTTGGACTTTTATGATGACAAAACTACGTTATCACAATTTTGAAAAGTAAAGTGTTTGAATTGTGTTTGGGTCCTAAATTCCACTCGCCAGCCCAATTTATTTTTGGCCTATGTCAAAAACAGGAGTTTGGGCTTTGTTTTGTTAAAGTAAGAAGTCAGCCCAGATGGGTTTAGAGGCCCGGACCTTTGTGTACCCAATTTGCAAGGAATAAATTTACAGATTAAAGATTAATTGCCATTTATGGTGATTTAATTTGGACAAATCAATTTCTAAATTGGTTTAAAACTAAGCCCGACTTCTAATCTCTCAAAAGGCTCAAAACTTGATCATCACCGTTGATAACAATTTCATAAATCAAGTCAGCAGATTCCTAGGAAGATCTCTCTCTCTACAAAAGCTTAAAGTCAAGATTTCAACATGGCTGGTAGAAGGTTTAATCGGAAAACCACTCTCCATACCCATTTAATGCCAGAAAAGAGGGTCAAGTTTCTTTCCTATGCTCGTGAGGGCTTTGCATCAGGGCAAGTGGGGTTTATGAGAGATAGACAAGAGATAAGAGAGTTGGTTGACAAAAGATCAAAATTGATCATCTTAAAAACTAACTTTTGATAGGGGTTTTCTGTTGTCAGACTTAATCATTATCCCATTTTCGCGCTAGAACAAGGAATCCTCTCAACATATCCGTCCTCCATATATTAAGGAATAAACTCTCATTTAGATTCTCTATAAATATGAGAGGAGGTGAACAGGGTTGGTGACAGCCAAAAAATTCAATCACAACAAAAACTCTTAAGTCATACGGACAATTCAAAACAAGATCATACGATTTCAAAAGCCTTCAGACTCTGAAGCAATCAAGCTCTTTGATTTACAAAAGACATCCAATATCTAACAAAATAGGCAGAACTCAGACTTCTGACTTCAATTCAACCCAGGAAGGTAGTTCACAAAGGAAACGAGATTTCTCTTATTACAAATTTGGTTCAACATGGGCCAATCAAGCAGAATTCAGGTTTTTCATAATATGAAAACCTCAACAAATTTACAGAGATGCCTTGATGTATGAGAATCATCAAAACAGATCGCAAGTGATCCACAATTAAGCAGAACAGGTGCTGAAGTGCAGTTTTGTATCAGAAATTATCAATCCAGCCACTTCCAATCTAATCAAGACTAGTGAAATCCCAGTTCTGCCTATCCAACAAGCCTCTCCATGACGAAAATATATTAAAGCTCTGCCAATCTCAACATTGGTATTGATTTCCAGCTTAACCTCATCAGTTGAAGGTGCTGACGTTTGAATCCAACACAGGTACATCCAGTCCAGCCTAAATCACAGGCAACAATCCAAGCAGAAATCGAAGCCCAATGTTCTGTTGTCCTTTCAAACGTGGCAGTTTCCTTTTGTTTTAAAATGTGTAATAGGAATTTCTCTTTAAAACAGCTGGATTTATTTTCAATATTCATTTTGGCCAGAACTACTAGTTTTTACTATGAGAAATTGTGAAGTCCTCACCAGTCTGAGGCAAGAAAAGAACTTACTTGTGAGATATTCCTCACCCAAATTCACAATCACTTGTTTAAAGTTAGTAACTTGAGGCACAAGTTATTTATTTTTCATAAGTCTATTAGGGTCTTGGCTGTTAACAATGGCACCCTCGCACATCAAAGAAAGTTGACTTGTTGACCACCAATAGTTTTCAAGACAATAGGGAATTTTACCCTACCATCACATGAACTATATCAAAATAGGTGAACAAATTGAAAACCAGTATTACCATGCTACCATGTTATTTAGTGAAAAATTCAAGATACTAAACTGAAATTAACCAATTTTTTTTTTATGGGTTAGAAACTCAATTGTGATTAATTGTTTAGAACTAAAACTGAGTTGTATTTTATGAACTTTGTAATACTTCATTACTGTATATTTGTGATTGGCAAGGCTTAATAGAGAGCTAATAATGTGCATTATCTCACTATAACCTTTGATTTGATTAGAAGCATGTAGACAACAATTTTGGCTTTGTTTATGTATACTTTTTTGTTTTAGTACAAGTTAAATTCTAAATTACGAGGGATAGAGTTTCTCTCACACACACAATCAAGATGTCATGAGAGTTTGAATTTAAGATTTATAGTCTGCAAGTCAAGGCCTTCTTTCACTGAACTAGACCCCGTTGGCTTTATGTATCCTTAGTTAAAATACTAAAAAACCAGAGGATTTATTTACCTATAGCATCATTAATTGAACAATTTGTACTGTAAAATAATATGTATTAGTAAAAACAAAATTGTCAAAAGTAACTATAATTGATCAAGCAGTGCATTGTTTTGACATTACATTGCATTGTTTTGCCATTACATTGCATCTACACTGAAATAGAATTTGGTTTGTTTTGGAATTTCGATGGTCTAGGATGGTTGAATGTGTTGAAAAGTTTAAAAATATAAGAGCTTATGAATTTATTTATTCCAGCTTTGCTTTGCTATTGTTTTACCTTTTAAATCCTTAAGCCATTTGGAAATACCTTATAAAAGAACATGAACAAAGTAAACAATCACACAAAACCAAGAATTTAATGATATTCAACAATGTGCCGACATTCTTAGTCATTACCAAGGTCTAAAATATTGATGATTTTGGAAATATCAGTAATTCAAAAATACGAGATATTATCAATATCGATAAAAATTGAATAAAAACCACGAAAATTATAAGAAAAACTTGGAAATTTTTCTTGAAACTTTGGAGGATGTTTATTTAGTCATTATCTATTACTTTATCACAAAAAATTGGAAGGAAATGCATTGCATGATGGGTTTAATGGATTTAAGTTGATTATATAGCGAGCTGACAAACAATGCGAGTGTAGAAAATATGTAGTAATTAATGAAGAATATTAAACGCACCATAATCATTTATTTATAATGATTTACCAATATTTTACACTTTATACATTGCATGATAAGATACATGACTAACTTAGTACCACATAGAGTTCCTATAAGGTTCAAATTTGAGTTATTTACACTTACACCTATTTTCGGTTTTTTCACAAAACTTGTTGAGGTTTTAGAAATTACAAGAACACCCCCTGAGGTTTTAAATTATTTTCACAAAACTCATTTTCATCCAAAGCTATGATTTTAGACATTTGGCTTTTGGAATTGTTGTAAAACTGAAAGGTGAATGGTGGTAAGGAAAGAGTATTAGAATGTGTGTTGGCAATTAGTAGAGAGGGCCTTGAAGGGAATATTGTGGGAATGATGTTGTGTAGAGATTTCTAAAACTCTACAACCAAACTTTGAGAGTATAAATCACCTAGCAAGCCATATTTAATTTGAAATCAAAGTAAGAGCAAAAGCATTAAATGAACTAGGGATTCATGCAAGTCTCATTTGGTCCCGATCTTTATAAGTCTAGGAAAGTGTGCATCAAAGACTCTCTAAATTCTATTTGAGAGAAAGATAAGATATTCATACCCTTGGAGCGAATCTCGAAACCAAGAATGGTGTTCAAGTAGAGGGAGTGGTCTCTTTGTTGTTGACTCTCCCTTTGATGTTGATTCTCCACCTTGTAGCTCTCCAAATAGGTACAAAGATATGCACCACCCCAAAGCCCTTCACCAAGGATTGAATGAGATGAGAGAATGAGTAGACAACAAGTGAAGAGTTGTGCTAGCACCATTACTTGATGTGATAGATTGAAGGGGTTAGGGAGAGAGACCTTGATGTTTTCTCTCTTCCAATTTCACAAACTTGAAAACCCTAGAATGATAGGATTCCATAGCTACACACTTATAGGATCAAAAATATCACAAGAGTAACAAAAATGCCCCCAAACCCTAGTGTAGCCACACACCCCCTTTTGTGTGTCATATTTTGCTATCTTGGTCTAACACATTAATCCTATAATGTATCACATATGTGCCTAAGTCCATATGTCAAATCCCTTTTGAATTTCCAAGTCATATGAGACCTTTAATTAAAGTTTCATAACTTTAATTGAATAACTAAATTAATCTAATTAATTTAATTACTCTAATGACTTGTCTAACGAGTGTTGGTCCCAGTTATCCTTAGTTGACCGTGTCAAGTCTCGGGTCAATCATTTGACCTTTGACTTTTGACTTTGACCTTTGACTTTCATATTGACTTTGACCAAGTCACAAAATCACTGATTCTCTTCATAATTTTCCAATCAATTTCTTTTCGGTGTGCGATCTTATAAGTTCTAATTAGCGAGGCAGTGGGTATAAATGATTCACTCTGAATCAAGTGTGAATTATATCCCTTCATACAATTCTCCCTATTGACGAAGGCTAATTATAAGTAGTCCTTACAAAGCTTCCACAAGTCATGAGTGACACCTAGCAGTATGTCATGGCTACCCAAGCTAAAAAGAATTCATTTAGAGAACCTAGTCAATTTGTGATCAATTCGATCCTTCTCTAATTCAATACTATATGTCATGATCATATTCTCGGGATATGGTAAACTTGTGTCATATACTCTATGTCAAATTCCATAGTTTGTCATGAGGAAGCAGGTATGATCATTATTTGTGAACTGTGTATGTTTCTTTTTTGGTTAAAATAATCTTATTTGTCCATGATGCAGTAATCCCCAAATTCACATTCTATTTTCCTTTACAAAACTCCAAATGTCATGATACTTATCTGCTACTATTGAGAGATTTATTATTATTATTATTATTGTTATGTTAGAGACTTATTCCATATGTTGATGTATATATTCCTTTTTCTCTCTAGAAGATCAAATTTTGCCTGGGGGGCCGCCTCCATCTGAATGCCATGCAGAAGTTCATACAGATTATGATGAATCTCTAAATTAAGATACAAGCCTTAGCTTTAGCTTTTCACCGGTTAGGGTTTGCTTGGATCAAGCTAAACGTGCCAAGCCTAATGAAAAGAGATGTAATATAAGGGTATACAGCCCATTTGAAACCTGTTGCCATTCTCCAGATATCTATGGGCATAGACTTGGACAGTGCTGGCTGAAATACGTAAGAATTAAACCTCTTTACCACGATTGACACATTCATTACTTTTTCCTTTAATCTGATCCTAGACGAGTCTTAATTATGTGGATCCAATTGATAGGATTTTTAGTACCTGCGCAAACAAGGTTAAAATCACATAAAATACTTGCAAGAATACAAGGCTATTGTAGTATAGATGCTCATGCAAGGTCGTTGTTCCCAGAGATTGTTTGACTAATTTGTAATTAAACTAACTCTTAAATAATAATTAAAATAGATTTTATCAAAGATTTGAAGTTTATGAATTTGAAAAGAGTAAATTAACAGTAAAAGAAATTTGAAAGTTGGGAAATAATAACAGCAAAGAAGAAAAACGTTTTCTTTTTAAAAACTAACAATTTAGAGAAAACTAGGGCTTAGCCATTACCGTCACAATCCTATTCAATTTTATCAATTACTTATGAATTTCCATATATATGTTTTGAAGGTTAGGTTTTCCTAATGCATATTTTCCTTGTGATGTTCAAGCGAAAACATATATCTAACATGCAATCCGTCTGTGATGTTCAGATCAAATATAAACATGCAAGACTCATTAAGCTTTGTGAAAACCCTTTGAAAAACCTTGCAACCCTTAAGAACGTGATGTTTGCCTTAACTGAACTTACAAATACTAATCACAAGAAGCCCTCCTCAATTTCAGGGTGATGTTCCAACATAAATTGCATCAAATTACTTTTCTAAATATCCTAATGGTGATCAGTCATTAAAATAGACAGATAGTTTTAAACGCAGTAATTAGTAATTCAAAGCAAACATGCATCCATTCATAAGCAAATTAATGAAATTACATATTCATGCTAAGGCTTATGGCCTTGTCCTAGCAGTTGAATTAGTTACACATACTCATAATTAAAATCAAAGAAAATATCATTCGAATGAATAGGAATAAAAACACCTGAAAGTCGCAAATACTCCAAAACCCTAGCAATTGCTCTCCACTTTCAAGAGCCAAAAAGAAGTCCTAAAATTGCTGTGAGAAGGAGCTTAAATACTTCCTAAAACCTAGCTACCCCATCCCCACAAGAAAACTAAGTTAAAATAAAATAATACTAGGAGATAAAGTCCAAATTGGATTAGGAGAATTGAGTTCGTCTATAGTGAGTGGAAAGTTATAAGGGGTGTTTTTAAGGGGTATGTAAGAGCCGTCGGAAGAAATCCAACGGTGAGTTTTTAAAAGAGGGTGCATGTAGAACCGGGTTGAAATCTGACCCGTTAGAAACCCAACTTCAGTTGAAGATTTTTCCTTCTCAGTGAAAAACTCAAGAACACAATCCTCTCTTTTTGAATGTAATGCAAACCCACAATTAGAAAGATCCAAAGCTCCCAAACCCTATAGTCGCTCCATTGTCATCAGCTCCTTGGGAGGCTTGCGATTTATGGTATCCTCGGTATGACGATTAATGGCTCTTACCTAGCTATTGCCTTGTTTTGATTCTATGGCTCAAGTGAAAACCCCTTCTCTTTTTCATTCAGCAGACGAGATTCCAGATGAAAGCAAAGTAGCATATCTCTTTCTGTAGCTAGACGCCGCAGCAGCAGTTGTTCCTCGATTTTGGTAGAGATGGAGTCTCCACTACCAAAGAGTATTCTCTAATGTCCACCACATTCTCTCAAGCTGACTAACTTCGGAGCTCCTGATTGACTTTGAGAGGTAAGTTCACTCTTGCTGGATTGATTTTATTGGGTTTAGTGTATTTTTTGTGAGGGTGGAAAATTCGCATTTGTGGCATCAATAATGCGTCATTTGTGGAATCAACAATGCGTCATTTCTGCCATCAATATTGTGTCATTTCCTTATGAATATTCAATATACTTAATTGATTATTTTTGGTGGGGGTGGAAAATTATGAAATGTAGGTAAAAGATCCTAAACTTAGGCTTTATGGCATTAGGAGTAAGCATTTGGAGAGGATATTGGGTGAAGTTCTGTAATTGCTGGTGTGAATTACATTTGTATTCTTAGTTGAACATGTTGGTTCTAATGTTATTTTTTTCAAATTATTTCACAAGAGATGACGTAACTATTATTAAATTTTGCTTGTGTTTTGTGTAATTGGAATCCAACAAGCTAGGCTATGCATGTTTTGTGTCAATTTGGGCAATATTTTGTGTAAGTGGAATGCATTGATATGTTGTAATGCAGTAATGATTGGTTAATGAATTAATATTTGCTATGCAGTACTATAGAAGTAGTTTAATAATATATATGGGTAAAATGTCTGGAGGCTCAGATAGTGATGACTCTGTAACAGCTAATGGGAGGGTTTACATTCGTGAAGTAAGAAATGAGGAAACACCAGCAGTTGGGATGAAGTTCGACCCGCTTGACCTCGTTTATAATTTCTATAATAGATATGCATTTTTGGCTGGCTTTGGTATTCAACTTCATTCCAGCTTTTGGGGGAAAAATAAGAAAGAGATTATGAGGAAAGAATTTGAATATTGCAAACAAGGTGCATACATGAAAGATGAAACTCGGGAGAGAAAAAGACAGCGGGGAATAAGTAGATGCAATTGCAAAGCTAAGATTGTGGTTGTGAAGACAAATGGGAGCAAGAAGTATACCATATCTCTTTTTGCAAAGGGACACAATCATAAGATGACACCTTCAGAAAGAGTGCATTTATTGAGATCACACTGTCGTATTTCAGATTCTACAAAAGTATCCACAAAACAATTAGGTTCGGTTAATATTCCCATTCATCAGAAGGTAAGTATTTTCGAGGTACAATCTGGAGGAATGGATAAAATCAGTTTTATCAAAAAGGATATTTACAATCTTGAATGTAGTGTGAATGGGAAGATGAGGAACCACGATGTTGAACTAGTGACCGAGTATTTTATGGCTGAATAGAAAAAAAATGGGGCTTTTTATTTCAAGATTGAGGGAGATGGCGATGTTGAACTAGCCACCCAATGCTTATACTTCGTCAACATACAAGGGGCATACACCTTATACGTGTTCTGCCAATCCATCCCACATGCCGGAACCCTGCCATTTACAACGTTCAGTAAACTGTTTCTAATTTTCCACTCAACCTGCTCTTTTTTTCTTTTATTATCTGCAAAGCAAGTATGGATGTGATTCTGTGAAAAAGAAAACAATCAATGGTTAAACATCTCCATAAAGCAAGTATGGATAATTTGTAATTATTAACTGCACTTGGTCAAGGCCTATGACATACCATGAAAAATACATCGGTCGTTGTCCAGTCCGATATTTCTACAACCTCCAAATCTTGTTGTCGCTTCCGGATGAGATACAACCCTAAATCAATGTGCTGCACATATTTTTCTGGTCAATCTCATAATCTATGTACATTAAAACAAATGCATAATCAATTAAACTTATATCTCCTTTCAGCCAACCGTCAGCTTTTACGAGGGAAGTGAAGAATTCAATCTCAGCTTCCAGGTGGCCAAATTGCATCACTAAACTGTGAATATAAAAAAAATTTAATCACAACAATTAAAAAAATATATAC
This sequence comes from Prunus persica, assembly GCF_000346465.2. Lineage (NCBI taxonomy): Eukaryota > Viridiplantae > Streptophyta > Magnoliopsida > Rosales > Rosaceae > Prunus > Prunus persica. The sequence continues at coordinate 9,350,649 of NC_034011.1, forward strand.
ATTCATGCCTTCTATCTCAAAAAATAAAGGACTTACTTTTGGGTTATGATGCCATTCCTAACAAAGTTTCAGCAATTTCACCATATCATCATGCGGAATCACCTTCATTGGGTCTAACATCCGAAGTCGAGTTGTCTTTGGCATAGTTTTTTTCACCAATTCACTAGCTTCAATGATCTTCCACATAGGAATAATCCTCTTCCTCTTCCGTAATTGGACCCCTTGTTCCACAGCTTTACCTTTATCATTCAACAAAACGTTCAACTGAGATAGCACAGCTGTAGGTTGATCCAAATCAATGTCCCCGAGAGTAAACTCAACCTTTGTCCCCACCGTGCTCTCACCAATGTCATCACCAAGCAACATAACTTCATCATCCTCTTCCTCACATTCCTTTCTTTGCACTTCCTTTTCCTCACTTCTTTTTCTTTTCACTTCCTTGCCCTCCCTTCTTTTTCTTTTCGGATCCTCTCCATCATTGCTTTTTATTTGCAGTTCCTCTTCCTCACTGCTTTTTCTTTGCAGTTTATCTCCCTCACTATTTTTTCTTTTCACTTCCTCTCCCTCACTGCTCTTTCTTTGCAGTTCCTCTCCCTCACTGCTCTTTCTTTGTAGTTCATCTCCCTTATTGCTTTTTCTTTTCACTTCCTCTCCCTCATTGCTCTTTCTTTGTGCTTCCTCTCCCTTGCTGCTTTTTATTTTCACTTGTTCTTCCTCACTTCTTTTCCTTTGCGTTTCCTCTCCCTCACTTGGTTTTCTTTGCACTTCACCCCCTTCAATCCCCTCATCTTCCTTTTCCTCTCCCTCAAATCTGTTACTTGGCCCTTCATCCCATTCAATGTCATCAACTTCCTCACATCCCTTAAATAGATGTGAGATAGCACAATGATTCATCCTCTCTTTTAGTAAATCTGGGTCCCTCCTTACTTCCTACTCAAACTGAGGACCTAAACAGTGGTCCAAAAGTTTTTCCATCTGTATGACCTTTAACTTAAGAACGTCCATTTCCCGCTTTACTTGAAACAACTCGGACCTCAACAAGCTTACCATCTTATTCAACTCATCAAGATCAGCACATGAAGAAGGAATTGACTATGCCGAGACAACAGCAGGGTGATCCTGTGGCCAACTCCAATATGGTTGTCTCATTTCCTCTTCACTCGGACGTAGCGCCCGCAACTGAACTGACTGTTTTAGAATACAGACAAGATTCATATTCAATCATTCTACTTAATAATTTCATTGAATCTTATAAACAGTTTCAAGGGTTGCAAACCAAACCTCTTTGCTCTGGAAAAAATAATTGTTCAACTTTCTCATCTCGGAAACAACGTAGTAGTTCTCCATTGCAAAATACGCGGGACAGCTGTTGGATCAACAACCTTGCAGTAATCCAAGTCCGCCATTCTAGGAATTAATTCATATACCCAAATCTACACAATTCACATGACAAAAGTCATTATTTAAGTTTTAAAGTCCACAAATCATAACTGACATGAACATTATTACCATCTCCTTTGCACTTCACCATGCTTATCCTTCTTGCCCTTCTCATTTCTCCGGCTTGTTCCCGTTACCTTACTTTTCCCCTTCCCTCTTCCCTCTTCATTTTCAAAGCTTTTCGTATACTTTGTTGGTGCAGAAAATAGACTGTATTGGGTTTTTTCAAAGGACACCGAACCCCACGAATACTTGTTGAATGCATTCAAGTCCTTTAAAGGGTCAGGTAATTTACATTGATGTTCAAATGCTTGTCCCTTCCCAAAACCAATAACTCAACAAAGTAAACAAGAGCTAGCTTGTAGATGTCATCTTCCTCTGTGCACCTCAGAAATGCTTCTTTTAAAGCATTACATGTAATTTCTTCGTCTATAAAATATCTTTTCTGAAGTCTAATTTCAGTATTTTCTCCATTACAAACTTCAGGCACTTCCCCAAAACGAAGCTCTGTGATCAAACAAAAATCCAGACGAGTGAACTGAGCAACGTCGCACCCTATTAAGAAACTCAGTCCATCCAAGTCTTTCACACCTTACCCCGCGACTCGACGCAACACAACCCCATGCACAATCTGCCTACTAAACTGAATCTGATCTATATTTAGAAGATGGCCAAAGCATGATGTCTTGAATTGTTCTAATTGTTCGGCACTCAACTTCGCTCTAATTGCAGCTAGGGATGAATTTGCATGTGAGCAGTTGTTCACCCGTGACGCATATGCCTCTGACTCTGGCCATACCAGCTGCACGTTGGATCCCATTTTCTAAAATAAAAGATGAAATAACGTGAACACATATATTACCACGTATTTGCACAATCATATTGGTATTTACACAACTAGTCAACCAGGCACATTACAAATTTTACATGCTCATAGGGATTTCAAAAAATATATATATTCTAGTGCCAGAGAGATAATCTGCACTCTGCACTGCTTCAAATGTGGAAGGTTTTGAGGGCCTCCTCCAATTCAACACCATTATCTTATTCATATCATTATTGACATGTTATTGATATGTTATTGACATGTTATTGACTTGATTTTCATTCGTTTTTTAACATATACCCAAGCAAAAATTAACATGCAAGTGAAGCACAAAGAAGAGATGCCAAATCCAACTACATTGATGGTACAAATAGAGGAAAACCGTTACTCTAACCCTAAACTCAAATTCCATAAATTACTCACCAAATGCTGGTTATTGAACAATCGCAAGGTGTTTGTGCGGGGTCTTTGTGCGGCTTTGCTCCCCAAATGGAACCTATCACTTCCAACGAATACGGCTTCTCTCCTTCCCCTTCCACTGCTTCGTCCCTTCCACTCAAAATAAATACTTTTTCAGGGTTTAGAGAACGGAGTTGCATTCAACTGTTGCCTTCAACCGTCGTTAACCGTTGCCTTCAACCGTTTCTCAGAGCTTAGTGGTTTCTCAGAGCTATGGGTTTTAGAGCGATGAGTTTTTTCTGTTCAAACTTCGAACGTGCCTTCTTTTTTTTTGGGACCAACTTCAATGCTGGATATTAAATTCGGGTTTGGGTTCCTCACCTACCCAATTGTAAAACTTTATCTCAATTCTCCTCAGCCCTTAGATTGATCTGATGGCTATAAAGTGAACCCTTTATAACTTGCCACTCATTATAGTCTGGGCGAGGAGAATCTGTCCACAATCTGGTCAGCCACGTTTTGGCCTCAAATCTCCTCCAAATCTGGCCAAAGACAACTTTTTTTAAAGATAAAAATATTCTGAACACTTCTCCAGAAGGCCACGAACCCATCCGAGGTCATCTTGGGCTCCGAAACGCAATAAAAGCCAACAATCTCACTATTCCAGCACCGCGCACTGCTCCTTTATTTTATTGTCAGAAAATAACCGCTTGGTAGAAAAATCTGAAATTTTGATACGATCAAGCTAAGTGACTCACGTATGTCCTCCAACTGGAATTACTCCAAAATTCGTCCATTTGGTTATGTTTTGCTCCATAGGAAGTCGAAAGCCCTATATTAGAAATATAATTCAAAGTATCAAAATTCTTCCAAAATATTAACCAAAATATACTAAGAATGAGGTTAAATATATAATATAAACTCGACTCATCACCAATCCAGTCTAATATTTCTTGCTTTCAATTATCAAAGTGCAGGCAGAAACGCTGAAACTCAATTTTAAGGACAAGTATCCTGAATCATACAGAAACTCCCATCCATCTGCACCACTCATGTTGTTCCTTGGGCCTTTGGCATTGTTGGTCCATGCAGATAGCTTCACTGGAATCTATAATCATGATAGGATATCACCAGAAAAAAAGGACGAAGCGTTGTCATTGTAATGTGACCCACAAAGGCTACCAATGTTTTGAAAATATCACAACACACATGCAGATAGCTTCACTGGAATCTATAATCATTGTCTCCCTGGGTTTATATACTCTTGTTCCTTTCAAATTGTTTTACGAAAAATGGAAGAAATAGGGAGAAATTCTTTGTAAGAGAGTGGGGTGTTTGTTCACAACTCATTTTTGGTAATTCGGATTGTCATTGTATTGGTTCTGATGGTTCAAGGTGAACATATCTTGGTCGGAGGCAAAGTGAGCCTTGTTGTTAAGACGTTGAAACTTTCCCGGTGAATTATACTCCCTATCTTTTCTCTAGGGGACCGGTACAGATTTTTCGCATTCTTGTTTCTCAAGTATCTTTTGATTTGTATCTTGGAGAAGTAAGATGAAGGTGCATGTAAAAAAATAAATTAAATTTCCAATTACTAAAAGCTCGAACAAAAATTCTTTCTACCAATTACCACAGTACAAAATTGAGGGGTTGCAAATCTGCTAAGAACTAACTAATATCTCGATTCGACTGGAAAAAAAACCTAAGTAATACAAAATTAAAAAGAAATAAACAAGAACACCAGTGGAGCCAGTACTAGCTTCAGCTTTCCCATTGATAGCTTGGAACTCGAGCCACCATTCACATCTAAGTGCAAGATTGGATGAGGAGGGTCTGAGTTGAAAGTTGGATAAGGGGGGATGCTCTGCTCGTTCCTGAAGAAATTTGCTGGATCAACAGCAGTCTTCACCTTCACCAACCTATCAAAATTTTCATTGAAGTACTTCAAACCATACACCTTTCCCTGTTCATAGCTTCTATTACCAAATTTATTGACACCAATGTCAAGGTCCCTGTAATTCAAGAAAGCACTCCTTGGGTTCTTGGACACAAATGGGGTCATGAACCTGAAAAGCCTCCTGGTGTCTGTGGTATAATTCTTCTCTGCTTCAGCCCCTGCTTCCCCCCAGCTCACAGAGTACTGAACTTTGAACAAGTTCCCAGCACGGTGCGGAAAAGGGGTGGCAGAGGCCGGAATCCGACTCATCATCCCACCATATGGATTGAAAACCAAACCTATTTTGCCTATTTCAATCATCTTCTTCCACACTAACTCCAACCTACTTTTGGAAATTGGGGTTTGAACATAATCAGACTTTCTTTTCAGGAAATTTGCATGATCAGGATTTCTATCAAGCAACACATCAGGGGAGGTCCCATTATCATAGTTAGCCCACCAAAGAACAGACTCAATCCAGCTCATCTCCTTACAGTCATCCTTCTTCAAACCTAACTCAGGAAACTGCTTCCCCAACAATGACACAAGTTGGTCAGCATTGCCTAGAAACTCAGCCATAATTGTGGCCTTAACAGTGTTGCTCCCTGGCTGCAACAGCAGCCTCATAAACAGACCATCATCTGTGGTTGGCGCCACCTCTTGCCACCTCGAAACAATGGCGGTTGCATTCTCTTCCAACGTTCTCGCAGCCTGGAAAACTGTGACAGTTTCTGGGACAGGAACCAGCTTCAATTTGTATGCAACAATGACACCAAAGCTTCCTCCACCCCCTCCTTTAATGGCCCAAAACAGGTCTTCTCCCATGGCTTTTCTGTCAAGAAGTCTCCCCTTAGCATCAACAATCTGAGCATCAAGGACATTGTCAACAGCAAGGCCAAACTTCCTCAACATGTTTCCATAGCCACCACCACTTATGTGCCCACCAATACCAACTGTGGGACAAATTCCAGCAGGAAAGCCATGAACTTTGCTCTTCTCTGAAATCCTATAGTACAATTCTCCAAGTGTGGCTCCAGCCTGAACCCAAACCGAGCTGTCCTCAATGTCGTCTACAGTCACAGTCCTGAGGTTGAACATGTCAAGGACAATAAAGGTCTGATCAGACCAGTAAGAAAGGCCCTCATAATCGTGCCCGCCGCTTCGGATTCTCAGCTGTATGCCAAGCTGTTTGGCACAGACAACAGAAGCTTGAACATGAGATGAAGCTGAGGGTGTGACGATGAGGACTGGTTTTGGGGTTGAAGTGGTGTTGAACCTTGAGTTTCTGATGTAGGCTCTTAGAACAGATGAGTATGAAGGGTTGTTTTCGGCATAGATTATGTTGGACAATTGGGTTGATGATGGGTTTGTGTTGGTGTTTAGGCATTGAAGAAAGTTGTCATAGACAGAAGCTGAGGCTGCCCATGAAGCAGAAACATGAAAAACCAGGAGAAGAACAAGTGAAAGCATCATCATCCGAGGCATTGCTTCTCTCATTATCTTTGTCAATTTGTTGTATTTTTGTATGTTGTAAGGTTTTGGTCCTCCTATATATATAAATACATAGACACCTGTTTGTTAAGGGAATTGTCAACTGTAGAAATTTAAAATCATTCCTTGGCACAATGGGAAACTCAATTCCTTGGCACAATGGGAAAGTTTTGTTTCCTTTTTTTCCATCAACACTTTTTTTAGTATCTTTCCTAATGAAAGGGGCGATAATAGAATCAATTCATCTTTATTATGTCTAGCGTTAATAGGAAAACCAAAAAGTATATTTTCTCTATCTTCAGGAAAAAGAAGAAAGGAAATTGGCCTTTTTTTATAAAAAAAAAAAATTTAATACATTTTGTTTTTAGGATATGGTGGGAATGAAATTAAGAACGGAGGGGGAGCGTTGGGTACCTTGAAAAATAACCAAAACGACACCGTGTATAAAAAATCCCCTCTCTCACCCATGCTCACCGTTTCATGACCCATGCCAAACAAGCAGAGCCCTCTTTTCCGCCCAAGGTGCCAGACTCTCTCTCACTCTCTCTCTCTCTCTCTCTCTCTCTCTCTATATTATATCACTCGTATATTATATCACTGATTTACGCTGAAACTTGTTAGTAATAGGAAAAACATGTAAATGGTTCTTTTCCACTTTAATCTATTTATTTTATTTTTGATTTCTATTCACGAAGGGGAAAAGAAAATCTGATGAGGAAATCTTTGTCAAACCCATTAGAGAGATGGAAGAGGAAATTACTTAATTCCTTCTTTAAATCCTGCGTTTCTAACTTGTTTCCTAAATTTTTTATACTTTCTGGTTTTCTTATTTGATTAGGATTTCTTTCCACTCTAGGGTTAGATCGTTATAAATACAACCCCCCTCCCCCTCCTCCTATGTAATAGAGATTGGAGATTTGAGTTATTGAGTAAAGTTTATTTTGCAGAGATTGGAGAATTCTTGGTGTGAAGCCATTGCATCAAAATCCACAGCTTCAGCCACCCCAATACGAAACACAGAAATGGGTCCTTTTATAACAGATGTTCCAAAGTCTGTCCTTCAAGATGTTATAATGAAGCTGCCACCAAGGAGCATTATCATGTGCAAAAGCGTCTGCAAGACTTGGTATTCTCTAATTTCGGACCCTGCATTTGCTAGGCTGCATTTCGCACAAGCAGAGGCCTATCCTATGGTCCGGCCCGTGGATGGAAGAAGCGTGTCAAGAAACCTTTTCTTGGTTGAGCCTGAAGATAGCTCTGGTTTTGATTTGAAGGACTATGATTGTAACCGGTCTCGTGTCCACATGAATCTTTCCAAATATAAATTCCCATTGTGTCATGCTGAGGAGTTACTCAATTACCATAGGAATGGCAATGTGATGCCTAGTCATGAAACTGAAAGAGAGGTTCACATGAAGATGACGAAAATTGATGACAACAACAACGAGGTGGATTGGGGTGAAAGTATCGCTTTCATGATGCAATATGATCACAACAACTACAACTTGGTAAATTCTTGTAACGGTTTGCTTTGCCTGTCTGATTATTTCGTGAAGTACCCTGCTGCTGTGTGCAATCCAATAACCGGCGAATTTATAAACCTTCCCCATGGTCCTCAACATGAGAAGGCAATGACTTTAATCGGTAGTGGATTAGGTTTCAGTCCGAGGACTAACGAATATAAGGTGGTGAGAATTCTTAAGGAACGGACACGTGATCCCAATAAGGTTGCTGAGATACACACCCTGGGAACAGGTTCATGGAAATCTGTTGGCGCTGCTCCCTGCTCAGACTCTCAGCAATCATTCCCCACTTGTGTGAAAGGAATGCTTTATTGGTTTTGCGGTGAGTGGACATGTGCTAGTGTGATTTCATTTGACTTGGATACTGAAGAGTTCGAATCGGTTCCATCACTGCCTTTTCGGGAGGGTGGTCGTGATGTGGGCATGGGAGATTTGGGAGGTAGCCTTTGTCTGTGTAAAATTGAGAGTTTTGAAATCAATGTGTGGGTAATGAATGATTCTGGTCCACAAAAACTTTGGATGAAGAAGATATCGATTTGTACTGCTTTTACTCGAAGTTGGCCAAGTGGCGTATACATACCCATGAAATACTTTGAGAATGATGGTCTGTTGATGTTTAATTCTCGTCTCAATGCCTTCTTTTACCATCACCCAGGAAACCACAGTCCATTCATTTATCTTAAGCTTCGAGAGATGAATTATTCAGCTTCTGAGGCAATTAGTCATGTTCCGAGCTTTATTTCGCTCAAGGATATTCTGGTGGGGAAGGATGTAGAAATACTGAATATCAATTCAAGGTAAGGATATTTAAACTGTCGTCTATGTTTTTATTCAGTCTTTGATTGTACATGGTTGAGTTTTATACTTTTGAGTAGATGAACAGCATATTTGAATTTATTTTTCTCAGTTGGTTTCACTTGCTAGATATTTTGTTTTTAATGTCACAACTGTTGTTGATGCAGGTGTGCAGTGTTGAAGCTGCCCGGAGAGACCGAAGCCCTATCTCTGGTGGAAGAAAATGCCAGTTCGATACGCTTCTGACAGTTGGGAAGAATGAAACAAGCACACAATGGTGGATGTGATGCAGTCTAAGAACCTTAATTCGCATCTAACTTAGTGGCCGTCAAGTGTTTTGTTGATGTTACTTTAAATAGTTTTGGATTACTTGTCATGTTTGTGGAAGTACATTGCTAATTACAGGCTTTACTTATCATCTTTGCTTTGGTTAATTTGGTGAGTGAAAGATTTAACTACATGTCTGTCTGCCCTGAACACAAAACTCAATTCGATTCTGTCTTACAGCAGCAATTACAAATAAGCAAAAGTAAATATCATAGTTTCTGTTGGCACACCAAAATCACCCAAAACAACTGAATTCACCCTTTTCTCCGTTTGTAAATCAAATTTACATTCCCAAATGTACACTCTTCATCCGAAGTTACTTTAAACATTTTTGGATTAGAAATCAATGAGCCCAAGTTTAAGAACATAAAAAGAACACTTGCAGTAGCAGGGGAGTAATAGAGGAAGGGATTGAAAACAAGCAAAAATTTGGATACTATATTGAAATTAACCAAATTGAAAATGCCATAACTACGTAACTTTTGGAAAATACTTGCCTCCTGCCCTGGAAGTAGGAACTCATATTTTCCTGCCAATCACAGTTTGACATGTGTGTAGAGATTTTCTTTTTGTGTTTTTGATGAATTATTTTCGCACGTGTCAAACTGTGATTTGTAAGAAGTAGGAATGCCCCTTTCCAAGGAAGGAGGGAAGCAGTATCCGTAAGTTTTTTTTTTTTTCTCTTCAAATCCCTTGCGCTTAACAATTTAGGTTGCATTTCTGCCCTTATGTTGTTTTTTTATTTTTTTTATTTTTCTGAAGTAGTTTGTAGGCATGGTTTATTGTTCCATGTTTCAACCAAATCACTGCTAGAGAAGTAATTTTGATACTAAAACAAAAAAGGATACATGGTAATAGCAGGGTGAAAAACCCATAAAAAAGTCCCATAAAAAAAAAAATTGTGATACCCATAGCAGTGTTCCATTTTTCACTAAAGACCCATAAAAAAAATTGGTTAATTTCAGTTTAGTATCCTTAATGTTTCACAATTTTGAAAAGTAAAGTGTTTGAATTGAAATTAACCAATTTTTTTGGGTTAGAAACTCAGTTGTGAATAATTGTTTAGAACTAAAATGAGTTGTATTTTATGAACTTTGTAATACTTCATTACTGTATATCTGTGAGGCTTAATAGAGAGCTAATAATGTGCATTATCAACCTTTGATTTGATTAGAGGCATGTAGACAACAATTTTGGCATTGTTTATATCCTTTTTTCTCTCACACACACAATGAAGATGTCAAAGGGGTTCGAATCTAAGATTTATAATAAGCGAGTCAAGGCCTTTTCCACTGGACTAGACCCCGGTGGCTTTATGTATCTTTGGTTAAAATACTAAAAGACCAGAGGATTTATTTACCTATAGTGTCATTACTTGAACAATTTGTACTGTAAAATTATATGTATTAGTAAAAACAAAATTGTAAAAAGTAACTATAATTGATCAAGCAGTGCCTTGTTTTGCCATTACCTTGTATCTACACTGAAATAGAATTTGGTTTGTTTTGGAATTTTGATGGTCTAGGATGGTTGAATGTGTTGGAAAATTTAAAAATGTAGGAGCTTATGAATTTATTTATTCCAGCTTTGCTCTGCTATTGTTTTACCTTTTAAATCCTTAAGCCATTTGGAAATACCTTATAAAAGAACATGAACAAAGTAAACAATCGCACAACACCAAGAATTTAACGATATTCAACAACGTGCCAACATTCCCAGTCATCAGCAAGGTCTAAAATATTGATGATTTCGGAAATATCGGAAGTTAAAAAATATATAAATTAAATAGAAATATTGGGATATTATCAATATCGATAAAAATTGAATAAAAACCAAGGAAATTGTAAGAAAAACTTGAAAATTTTTCTTGAAACTTTGGAGGATGTTTATTTAGTCAATTATCTGTTACTTTCTCACAAAAAATTGGAAGGAAAGGCATTGCATGATGGGTTTAATTTATTTAAGTTGATTATACAGCGAGCTGACAAACACTGCGAGCGTAGAAAATATGTAGTAATTAATGAAGAATATTAAACACACCATAATCATTTATTTATAATGATTTATTACAATATTTTACACTTTATATATTGCATGATAAGATACATGAGTGATTTAGTACCACATAAAGTTCCTATAAGGTTCAAATTTGAGTTATTTACATTAACACCTCCTGAGATTTTCGGCTTTTTAACAAAACTTTTTGAGGTTTTAGAAATTACAAGAACACCCCCTGAGGTTTTAAATTGTTTTCACAAAACTCATTTTCATTGCTTTTTCATCCAAAGATTGGTGATTTTATACAAGAAAATTCTCCAAATGACTAAGTTGGCCTTTGAGATTAGATTGCATATACTTCATTGAGGTTAATTTTGTCATTTGTAAAATATTTTTCAATGAAATCATCAATTTTAGGACAAACAATCAACGAAAAGGGGTTTTGTGAAAACAAACTGAAACCTTAGGGAGTGTTCGTGTAATTTTTGAGACATGAGGGGGTTTTATGAAAACACAAGAAACCTCAAGTGGTGTTAGTTTAAATAACTCTTCAAAATTTTCATTGTCTTCATCATCTTGATATTGTCGATATTATAGCAATATTTGGGCAAATATTGCTGAAGTGTGAGAGAAATTATCGATATCAATATTTTTCAATATTATCGATATTTATATGATATGTATATGGATATGTTCTAAAATATCTTTGACTCGAAAAAACGATAATATCCTCGATATTATCAATATTTTAGACTATGCTCATCACATACATAAAATTCACTAGTATGACCAAGATGTAGGCCTCATCATTTGGTTCACGGGCTCATGGGCCAATGGGGGCCTAGCTGGCCCCTGAGAAATAGCCCGGCCCGGCCCGTTATGTACTTTGGGATGGCCCGGCCCGCATTGGGCTGGGCTTGACTTGGACTTGGGTGTTTAAAGCCTAGCCCGGTCCATAGGCCCTGCCTGGTTGAGCCCAAGAAAGCCTGGCCCAACCAGCCCACAAAAGCTCAGCCCGTTATGACAGGACCTGCCCCGGAATTTCTCGGAACCCGGAGCAGACCCTGTCTTTGTTACCGACATCACCCCCGATGCCGGGCCCAATTACTAAAAATCGAGACTTCTACCAAAATTTTGGCAGAGTCTCCCCTGTAAATTGAGCAAACCCAACAAAAATTTAACCTGCACAAAACACATAATATAATCCCAACCAGCAGCATGCTTCCAACATACTAAATGGCCTCCGGCCTCACAAGTAAAATCTAACATGGGCAATAACAGAGCATCTACTGAATTTAGTTTACAAGAATAGTTGAGTAGAAGGAAATTACTCGAAGCCTAATCTACTGATGTAAACGATTCGGCCTTCGAACACTGCTTGCAACCTTCCTGGAGCGACTACTGGTTGGGGGGTGCAAAACAGAAAGCATGTGAGTGGACAAAAACAAGATTTGCATTTAAAACAACATAGTAACCCCACCGTGTAAAAGTAATGCTCAAGACATGTAGGTTCACAATTCATAATTAAATGTTCAAAAACATATTTCACTAAAAACTCTTTAAAACCACAAATCATTCCATCCATAAACCTCATGCCCACAATTTTACTGCTCCTACCAACCCACTGTATAGACTCTAATTTCTTCACACTCACATATAACTATACAACATACTCATCACACTACCTAGGTACCGGGAAAACAATCCAACCGGGGGATCGTTTGACTAGCCTGTAGGGTTTCCAGGTGCTACCCTGCGTCTAGGGATGAGTGGTCTAACCGGGGGACGAAACTCCATAGCTCACACACCGGAATATCCAACGCCATGTGTAGCTCCAATACTAAGCCCTACACGCGCAGACTAGATCATCACACACCGGAACATCCAACGCCATATGTGATGATCCCAAGCAATATACAGAATCTTTCCATACGCCAGAAATTCCAACGCTGCGTATGGGAAGTGTCTCACATGACGGAACATCCAACGCCACGTTGTGGGAAGCCTAGTAACTGGAGGAGGTACTTACATAGTGTAATCATACAACTTCTCGCAACAACCCCTCATACTCAAGTCCTTCCACAAACTCACCTCAACAACTCAAGTACCCCACCAATAGACAATATATATATATATAGAACTTCCCCAATATCCATACAAACATACTCTCTATACTCAAATATGTCAAACCCACAATATATTGCCAAAGCGCTATACAAACATCAAATTCAACATTTGAATATAATATATTCAATATACCAGTTAAAACATTATGCATAAATCTTTCATCAATAAAACCATGCGTATGATTGAAAACAAAGTCCACTCATAAGTATTCCCACGCTGCCTGACCACAGAGGGTCCTGCCTGCTGAGTACTTGTAGTCGGAGCACATATTTTGAGATACAAACTCTGAATTAATATAAAATTACTTCGAAACAAAAATTAATTTCTTAAATCCCCAATTCCTGGTGTGTGTACGTAGAACGAGATATCCTGTGGTCCGGTTACAGGTTTAGGTTTGTACGGTTATCGCTGACCCACAAATTTTGAATTATTGAATTGGAACATTCGGGGCTCTGATTCACGATCCGCGAACTCCTACACGTTTCTAAGAGTGGCTAGAACAACATATTTTAATTGGGAAACGATCCAACGGTCAGAACCTATCGAACCCGGATAACGCACAATATGCGAAAATCCGTTCGATAGTCAAACGACGTCCGAATTGAGATCTGCGAAATCCTACGTACTCATGACAACCTGAGGATCTCATCGAGACAAAATGTAGCTTCACCACCCTCGCCCATGCGCAGCCACATGCGTCGGCAGCGCGTGGGTGTGTAGAGTAAATTCCGGTGACGGAAAAACTCCACACATGAGCTCCCCCTTCCTATCCTAGATACTTCTCGAGGTAAGGATCATTTTATTCAACTACAGGGAGGTCCAAATAGGACGGCAACTGGCCGGAATTTCACTTTGAAATCCGGCCAAAAACTAGGTTTTCAAATTGATTTTCTACAAAGCAAATCGATCCAAACCTATGCAACAGTCAGCTAGAGCAAGGAAAAAGAGGAAGAAACCTCACATTTTTCATCATAATCGGACGGCAGAGGCGACGGCACAACGATGGCCAAATCTCCGATTGAACCAGTCAATATTGCCGGCCGAATTCGAGGTTTTCGACGGGGAAAGCTGGCAGGTCCTGACCGGGACGTCGAGAGGAGTCGATCGGGACCAGTGGCACGCCCAGCCGTGGCCAGTGTTGGGAGAATCGAAGAGAGAGAGAGTTGGTGTCGGGGAAAGAGAGAGACTGAGGAGAAAGAGAGAGACTGAGAGAGAGAGAGAGAGAGTTGAGAGCGCGTGAGGAGAGAGAGAGAGCTGAGGTGAAAAATCTGATTTTTACTAAACTTTTAGAATTATTTACAGTTTTGCCACTGAAAGTGTTTTGATTGTCGTTTCCTCATTATAACTCCGATTCAAGCTTATCGCGTGTCTACGAATTCGTCTCAGTACGACACCCAAAAATACTAGTTGTGGTCCCAAACTCCTTCCGGATAAGAAAATGACTAATTTACCCCTACCCCAAGGGTAAATTTGTAAATTCACTTAAATAATTTAAAATATAAATTAAATTTGGAGTCGGGGTGTTACACGTTAGGCCCGCATACATATATAATTATGTATAAATAAGGGTTTAGAATTAGGATTATATCACTTGAATCACAAACCACCCCTCTCTCCCCCCTTCCCCCATCCCCCTTCCCGCCTCCTTTTCATTTTTTTTTGTGTGTGTGGCTTGTTTGAAACGTTGTGTTTGTTTCCACTGAATTCTGCTAATTTTTGTATCTATATTTTATTTTTTTGTGCTGAATCCAACCGTATAAAGAAGAAAAAAATTTGCATAAATGGTTGAAAAGTTATAGGTCAAAAACTAGACAGATGTCGAAACTGAGAAACACAACTCTGCCTAAAACGTGATAAACTAGTGCTACCATGGTGATAAAAGGGTTGATATAAATTGTTGTTTGTGTTTATTTTGGGTTTCTTGTTTTGTTTTCATTTCATTTACTTTTCTTTACTCATTCCTAGTTTATAAGTGGATGATTAGCACATTAATTTATGTCAATTCTTAATACAACAATTATATATATCAAGAATAAGACCAACAACATATCATATCATCAAACATAATCATACCACCAAATATATTCATGCTTTTCTTGAACCCATCACCAAGCATTTGCATATTTCTTCATACAATCCTTTTTAAAAAAATATTTTTTTGATACTTATTATTTTTTAAAATTATTTCTTACAACGTGTTACGGTCTAATTATGATGCAACTGAGTGCCTCTTTTTGAATGGCACACTGTTTCTTTCTCCTCTTCTTCTTCTTCTTTTAGAATAAAGTAGGCCCATTTCGGTCCGGCTCGATGGGCTTTCTCAAGCTCGGCCCATGACTCGGGCCTGGACTTTGAATTTTCTAAAAAACCCAGTCCAACTCAGCCCGTTATTTTCTCCATCCTCTTTGAAGCTCTGCCTGGCCCGACCATGCCCATTGAGAAGCCCTAGCAAGAAGCAATTTCAATTACAAGAATACTCTCTCCACCCTTTAGCCTCTTTTTTCTAAACTCCTAGGCCCCATTTGGTTCATGGGATAGGAGACTTGGGGATGGGAAATCAATTACTTTCTCATGTTTGGTAAGTCCAGACATGTGAAATCGTTGTCTAGCCCATGGGAAAGTAGGAGGGAAAGTGAAGCCATCCTCCCAACTTGGGTTTTGTTTTCCCTCCTCATGGGAAAGTTTGGGAAAATGAGCCAATATTAAATAAAAAAATTTCATGAATATTTTGTCCCCATTAACAATTTAGAATTACTATATATCATTAAATGTATTTTTTTATTTGATTTAATATGGGCATAATTGAAAATTTATACAAACTTTATTTTCCATTCCTACTCAAAACAAACACAGGAAAGGAAATAAAGTGATATTTCCTGGTTACTTTCCTAGCATTACCAAACGTGGGAAAAGAATATTTCATTTCTCATCCTTTCGAAAATGACATGGAAAATAATTTCCCTTCAAATTCATTCCGTGAACCAAATGGGGTCCTAGTTCTTAATCTATCTCTTTCATCATTACTTGATGTCTTAGTGTCTCCCTCTATTCTCTCTTATTTTTGTTGTCATCCCACACCTAAATGTTGTGAAATTTCCCCTATATAAGCAGTTCCTTCCATGGATCAGTCATTATATTCTAAAGAGTGCACCCGTTCTCATGTTTTTAAACCTTGAACCAAACGGCCCGTTGATTTTTATTTATTTTTGTCAAAAACATGTTTCATTAACAAACACAAGAGAGAGCTAAAACAATAGCCCAACAAAATTAATACAAGGCCTGACGGAAAGCCCAAAGAAAAGCCACCTTTATTTTATTCCTTTACTTTAGCACTTGTTATTACTGTGAATAAATTTCTTATAATATATATATTTTGGATCTGGAATATTTAAGTTATTCATATACTTTTTTTGTAGCGTATTTGCTTAGCAAGTCAAATTGCGTCTTCTCTCTCCATTTAGGCTAAGATCCATAGCTATCATTTTAGACATTTGGCTTTTGGAATTGTTGTAAAACTGAAAGGTGAAAGGTGAAAGGTGAAAGGAAGGGTAAAGGAAAGAGTATTAGAATGTGCGTTGGCAATTAGTGGAGAGGGCCTAAGGGATTTTGCAAAGTTTCTATCCTCCAATCCAATGTGGACAATCTCAACACGTCCCTCACATGTGGAGTCTATTGCTTAGTGGGAGAATGCGGGATCGTTGGCTTGCCAAATGGATAACTGACTCTGAGACCATATTAGAATGTGAATATCCAACTAATTGCCCAACATCCTTTAAAGACTACTGCAAAGCTTCCACCCTCCAACGTGGGAGCTCTAAACATAAAGAGCAGTGAGAGAAATAAAACATATTATAGTAAATTGAGCTTAGACTCATAATATTCATTTTAAATCACCTACAACCCTTTTCTTTAGTTTTCCATTTAAAATACCCAATTTTTCAAATAATACCCGATGACTAGGATCTAATTAAGCAAGTTACCTAATATAACTTAAAATCTGATTTATTGTATTTTTAAGATTCCAAAACTACCCCTATTTATAAGTTAATGTGTTATGGGGGATGTAACTAATGACACCCATTCAATTTGGAAATATCTCCAAATAGTTGTAATGGATGTAGGAACTAATTTAGAAACTTATTTGAAATTAAATATTAAATTCCACATTAAAGTTTTAGTAATCTATTTTACGACTAGTAATCTATTTTTGAATTAATGGTGTTTTCCTTCTATGAATTACGACTAGTAATCTATATAAAGTATTAATAATTTAAATTCAATATTAAATTTAGGAGTTAATGTTGTTTTCTTTTTATGAATTATACCACCAGTAATCTTTTTTATTATAGTTTTATGAATAATAGTGTACATTCTAATTATGTTGAAAAATAATTTGATAATCTATTTATTGTTTTGTTTTTAAAATATTTTTTTTAAGTAACCTATTTTTTTCTTTATTTCTTGTTTTATGAAAAATAATTTGATCATCTTTTTACTGTTTGTTTTATGAAAACATTTTTTTTTAAATGAGCCTATTTTTTCTCTCAAAATAATGTACCTATTTTTTTTTCTCTAATAATGTACCTAGTAAAACAATTTACCTACTATAATGAACCTATTTTTTTTCTCTAATAATGTACCTATTTTTCTCTCAAAATAATATACCTATTTTTTTCTCAAAATAATGTACCTATTTTTTCTCTCAAAATAATGTACCTATTTTTTTCTCTAATAATGTACCTAGTAAACAATTTACCTAGTATAATGAACCTATTTTTTTCTCTAATAATGTATACCTAGTAAAACAATTTACCTAGTATAATGAACTTTTTTTTCTTCTAAATAATGTACCAATTTTCAATAAATTATTGTGTTCCTATTTTTAATTTATGAAAAAAATACGGAAATTTCAATTACAAAGTAATTGACCTGTATTTGTTAATTTTTTTGGTAAATATTTTACCTTTATTGATATATTTATATTTATATTTTTCATATGTACATTATTGGATATGTAATTTACATATTTTTTTATTTGCAATTTTAAAGGGCCATATCCACTGCCCCTCCTTCCCTCCACCCATCTTCCCCTTCCTCTCCTCATCTCCTCTTATTTTTCTCTCATATTTTCCTTTCCTCTTATCCCCTCTTCTCCTCCCCTTTCCTTCCCCAGATAGTCTAAATCTGGTTAGATCTAGGTCTATTTGTCTATTTGTTTTATTTGGTTATTTTTGCAGTGTTCTAGGTGACTGGTGTTGTCTTTGTCTCGGTAGCGGCGACAGTATTGACGCTGTATTGTGTCTCTCATTGGTAGAGTTGTGATACCTGGTGGCTGATGTTTTGTCTCTGTTTTAACGGCCGCGGCACCAGCGACGCTAGTGGTAGTTGTTGGGATGCGGTGCTCTTCTTTACTCTATGCCGACTGAAGAACTATGCTTGGTCATAGGAGGTTTTCGTATAAGACGCCGTATAATTACAAACAAATCCACGGCTTTAAAATACAAAATATCGCCGTATTAAATTAATTTACAACGACGGAAAATATAAATATAACGACGTCATTCTCGTATAGTTCTACGACGTTATCTTTAAATCGTACAATAAATTTTATCGTCGTATTTATTCATTTTATACGTCGTACCTTTAATTTTAACGGTCGTCTTAATAAGAATTTTTGTTAACAATTTTTTTCTTTGATTTTCTTATCCTACGTCGGTAGATCTATTTAATGACAAGAATTGAAATAACCACGACGGTTTATATAGAACACCGCCGACATAATCAGATTTGTCTGAGATCCCAAGGGTTACGAAATCTTACCAGATGGAACTCTGTTCCACATCATAATCTTAACAGATGACACAGATTTGCAAATATTGCGTCGTGTTAGTTTACAAATTCTAGAACATTAATTTCCCTCATTTTAAATTTCCTCGGGAAAGAAAAATATATTTATCACGCTTTGGAATTGAAAACTAAAACTGAAAGAATACGGGAAAAAAAACTCTATTTATAATTTAAAATTAAAATCCACGTCGGTTGTAGTACACTTAACGACGTTTAACAAAATAATCTACGTCGGTAATTATAAATCTACCGCCATCTTAACTTAATATAGACGACGATAAAAGACGACGGTAGAACAGAAAACCGCCGTTGTTTCAGTTTCTTTAACATATCTTTCTGCAGGACTTGTGTAGTTCAAAGCATTGACAATGTCTTCATCATATCTCCCAGAAACTACTGATTCAATTGCTCATGCTTTAGAGGCCATCTGAAGCCATTTCTATTCTTTATCGCATTCTTGAAACCCATCTTCTTCTTCTGAAGCTCTACGGATAAAGGAAGAGGCTATCACAAATCCGACGGATCTTCTTAGGCAAGAAAATTAAGCAGAGGATCAGGCACATCTGATCTTCAGATTTCCCTGAGAAGCGAACTTTCCTTCGACAGCGAGTGGAGGCCAGGCTTGCATCTCTTTTGATGGAAAGCAAGGAGTATTCAGAAGCACTAAGTGTCCTATCAGGCTTGATCAAGGAAGTGAGAAGGCTAGTTGACAAGCTTCTTCTTGTGGACATATATTTGATGCGAGTAAGAGAGGAAGAACTTGGAACCTTAAATGTAAACCGAAAATGAATGAAAGCGACAAATTTATAGAATAAATTTTTAAAACCAACGGCGGTCCTTACAAAAAAAAACGCCGTTTAAATTGTAAAATCAACGTCGGTATGATAGACGTATATTACAGGAATCCACGTCGGTAAATTAATAAAAACGACGTGTTTTGTAATTTATACGTCGTAGTTATATGTAACCGCCGTATTATTTTTTTGAAATGGTTTTATATGTAAGCAACTTTTCGTCTACTTGACTTACACATTAGTTGTTTTTATATTCTTATTTTATTTAAATCTGTCATCCAAAAAAGAAACTTTACATATTGCAGAATATTAATTTCCTTCGTTTTAAATTTCCTCCGGAAAAAAAACTTTATTTATAACGCACTGTAATTGAAAAATAAACTGAAAGGTCACGGGAAAAAAAATTCTATTCATAATTTAAAAATTAAAATCCACGTCGGTTATATTAAACCTAACGACGTTAAATGAAATGATTCCACGTCGAACGAAAAATATTGCGTCGTGTTAGTTAAAAACGACGTAGTTAAATGTAACCGCCGTATTATTTTTTTGAAATGGTTTTATATGTAAGCAACTTTTCGACTTACACATGCACTGTTTCCAAACCCGATTAAAAATTTCAATCTCCCAGAGAAACCTTTTCGTCTTTTTTCCTTGTCAGAGCATTGTCAGAGTTTCTCATCGTCTTCCTCTCGTCTTCTTCGTCGTCTCTGAACTTAAACATCGATCATCTTCCTCTTGCTTTCATTGCACGCAAAAGGTAAGCTTTCATTTTCACTATTTTGGTTACTGTTTTGCATGCTCATACGTTTTTTGTTTGAAAAATCTTTTGACCTTTTTTCTGGCCAAAATCATTTTACTTCTTTCCAAGTTTGATAAAATATACAGACAAAGAGGGAAAGTTTCCAACTTTGAAGACAACTACATCAACTAAATAAGACGACGGTAGACCACGACGGTTCGTCAGTTGTTCTAGCGTCGTCTGAAAATTGACAAAGTTGTTTTTAAAATAATAGTCTTTTTTTATATGCTTGTTTAATTGCAGGTTTGATTTCTCTGAACAATGGTTTTTGTTTTTCCCTTATTTGATAAAATATAAAGAAAAAGAAACTAGGGTTGGTATCTAATATAGACGACAAAATATCTTATTGTTTTACGTCGTGTGAATGTTAATACCACGACGGTGTATTACTATTGACGTCGTATGAACATAAATACCACGACGTTATATAAATAATAGTTTACCACGACGGTGTATTACTATTGACGTCGTGTGAACATATATACCACGACGTTATATAAATAATGGTTTTAAACATTTATTACGTCTGAGATTATTTCATTGCGTCGTCTAAAATCATATCATACGTCGTATTTTTTTAATACCGTCGTTTGTGTTCTTAATGTTTTCCTGAAATATTTTCACTTGCAGTTTTGTCTGTTAAAATGGTTTCTCAACAACAAACTAAGGATTCTGGCTCCAAGAAGCTTGGAATGGTAGCTCCTCAAGACAAGTCTTCGAAGGAGATGAAGTCTTCGAAGAAGATGAAGTTTGCTTCATCATCTGCTGAGACAGAACAAACCAGCCAGACAACAATCTCTGATGATTCAAAGACTGGTCGAGGTATGAGCACAATGCCTCGTGTTGTGAAGAGAAAGCTTCAGAAACTGAGGCCAATTGTTGAGTACAATAAAAGGGGGAAAGGTGTTGGCCAAGCACATATTGAGATGCAGTCGTATATTGGTGTGTTGGCACGCTCCAGGATCCCACTTGTGGACAAGAAATGGTCCCAAATCCCCAAGGATATAAAGGAGCAGATTTGGGAAGCAGTTGACATGGCTTTTGTCGTAGGCCAAGGGGGCAAGACCTCTGTTTTAGCTTCTGCTTCCAAGAAATAGAAGGATTTCAAGTCTACACTAACGAGGCATTATATCCTTCCATACACCAATGACAGGGAGAAATTAAGCCAACCCCCTAAAACATATAAATTCATAGAGAAAGCACAATGGGATGCCTTTGTAGCTTCAAGGCTATCCAAAGATTTTGAGTCTGTGCATTCTCAACATGCACAGATTAGGGAGAAACTCGAGTACAATCATCGATTGTCTCGAAAAGGATATGCTGGATTGGAGGATCAATTGGAGGAAACCATGCCTGGGGTAGAAATTGATCGATCTACCTTATGGAAGAGAGCTAGACAGGACAAACATGGTAACATCCCTGATCCAAAGGTGGCAGAGAAAGCAAAATTAATTGTAAGCCTACTATCACTCTGTTTTAAATTTTTATTAAACTGTGAATTATTCTTATTACGTCGTATGTTATATTTTTCGTCGTGTGAATGATATTACCACGTCGAAAAGTTTTTAAAAACGTCGTTAAAGGTCTAAATAGGAATCACTACTATGTTTTCTGTAATTATAGCATAAGACGTCGGTGGTTCATTTTCGCGTCGTGTGAATGATATTACCACGTCGAAACTTTTTTAAAAACGTCGTTAACGGTCTAAATAGGAATCACTACTCTGTTATCTTTAATTATAGCATAAGACGTCGGTTGTTTATTCATTTCGTCGTTTTAAATAAATAACCACGTCGGTATAACTACCGTCGTGATAAGTTATAATAACGTCGGTTTATACGTTATTGCGTCGTGTGAAATTATATAATACGTCGTTTGTACATAAATAACCGTCGTGTGTTTTTTTGTTTATCTTTTTTTAGGATGAATTGCAGAAACAAGTCTCGGAAGGCAAAGTCAGAGTAGATGGCAGCAATGATGTGCTGACCATGGCTTTGGGCCCCGAGCATCCAAGCAGACTAAGGGGAGTTGGTGCTGGTGTTTCCCCAAGGCAATATTTCAATTTGCCCAAACCACAGAGGTTGAGCTTTGACGACCGTTTGAAGGACAGTTTAAGAGTTCTCCTTCAAGAAGAGACTAAAAAGATGGAGGCTAAGGCAAGGGAAGAGGCCTTAAGGATGGAGGCTAGGACAAAACAATTGGTAGAGGCTGAGAGGGAGCATTTCCTGAGTCAGCTTTCCCAATTAATTCCCAATTTTGATCCAAGCATGCTTAAACCAAGAATTAGCCAAAGCCCCAAAAATCCAATGTCTGACAAAGCTAGCTGCTCTGGAGGTGATATGAGATCCCTACATTTGGAGGATGATACTGCCAAAATGGGGAAACATCAGCCAGATGAAGAGAAGGAAGAAGAAAAAAGAGATGAAGAGAAGGAAGAAGAAAAGGAGAACGAAGATGAAGAAAAGCATGACGACAAGGTATGTTCACATAACTTTGCCTTTTTTATTTGTTTTTCAAAATTTCAGACGTCGATATTTTTATATAATCCGTCGTTTGTTTAAAACTTAGACGGCGGAATTTTTTAAGACGTAATAAAATATTTAAACGACGGTTTTTGCACCGTCGTTTAAATTGTTTCAGACGACGCTTTATTAATAACACCATCGTCTTTATTGAATTACCACGACCGTTTTTTCACCGTCGTTTAAATCCTTTTAAGACGACGTTTTATTCCTTAAACCGTCGTCTTTATTGAATTACCACGTCATTTTTTTTATTTCTTTAAACAGGTTATTGAAGTTGGTGCTTATTCAAATATGGAGGCGCCATCTTCTTTAAAAACCCTTTGTCGTTTTGTGGAAACGACACTCCTGCCTGAGGATAAGACACTCCAATTTACAATTGATAAGGAGGTGTTTGGTGGTGAGCGCGATACCTTCCTCCTGCCTGAAGATATTACACAATTTGCAGGCATGGAAGAAATTGGAGCTACTGTATTGGCTGTATATATGAGGTTTGTACTTCTAAAATAATACCTCGTTGGTTTATATATTGCGTCGTCTTAACTAACTAACCACGTCGTCTTAACTAACTACGGTCGTGATAAATATATTATAACGTCCTCATCTATTTCAGTACGTCGTGTGAAATATTATAATACGTCGTTTTTTTTATACATAACCGTCGTGTTTGTTTGTGCTGACTTGTTTATATTATTTTATGTATTTAGGTACTTACACGATGTTTTGAAAGAAGCCAATATGTGCAGCATGGTTGGCTTTATCGACCCTGCTACAGTTAGTGCCAACTCTGGCACAATAACTGAAAGATCACGACTCGTAGCAGCTCGACTTCAGAAGACAGACGGTGAACAGATTTTCATGATGCCTTACAATCCAGGGTTAGTCTCCTTAGGATTTTGTTTTTATGATTTTCAATAAATGACAGCTTATAAACTAACCACGTCGGTGTTTTATTTTATTTAGTCGTCTGAAACTACTAACCACGTCGGTAGTTATTTATCGTCGTGAGACAGCTATAATGTCGTCGATTGCTACTTTATTTCGTCGTGTGAAATATTATAATACGTCGTTTTTGTAAATAACCGTCGTTTTTATATTAATTTTGTGCAGCCGTCATTGGATTTTGCTGATTGTAAGAGCAAAGAGAGAAACCGTCTATTTTCTGGATCCTCTGCCAGGAAATCGTGTGGTCGATGAAGAGGCCAAAAACATCGTGAACAGTGCTTTAAAAATATATAATACCCACATAGGCCGAGCAGGACGTAAAAATGTAATTTGGAAAACTCTCTCAGGCACACCAAAGCAACCCAGCAATGTCGAATGCGGGTATTATGTGATGCGCTTCATGAGGGACATCATCATGGATCCTTCCTTGGGGTTTGAGAATAAGGTAAGAAGAAATTACCTTCATACATTTCACGTCGTTTTTTGTATTATCAACGACGGTCATGTAAAATTAACGTCGTTGAATGGATATACTACGTCGGTTATGAAAAATATCGTCGTCTGTGATTGAATTTCTTTTTATTTATAAACCCTAATAGTCATTGTTTATGCAGTATGCCAAGGGAAACCAGGAAGCTTCATACCCCCAAGAAGCCATTGATGAAGTCCGGAATGAATGGGCAGAGTTTGTTTTCCAAATTATTAAACAGGGCAATTATTGAACACTTGATATTTATGTATAATGTACAAATTTTCTCTATAATATGTAATGTAAAAATTTGTTGAGGTTTTTACATTACAAAAAAAAACAAACATACAAATTGCTTAACCGACGTGTAAT
Source organism: Prunus persica (assembly GCF_000346465.2). Taxonomy (NCBI): domain Eukaryota; kingdom Viridiplantae; phylum Streptophyta; class Magnoliopsida; order Rosales; family Rosaceae; genus Prunus; species Prunus persica. The sequence goes on from NC_034011.1 coordinate 9,375,262, forward strand.
ACTTTTCCAACGACCTAATAAAGTCACAAACCGTCGTATTTTGTTGTTTCGTGTTTTAAACAAATACGACGTAAAAATATAGTTAGACGACGTTCTTTGAACAATTGAGTCGTTTATGGTATACAACATCTTCAATTTCTTAAGGGTTCAGGGTATCATCGACGACGTTTATGTTACGACAGCGGTTAAGTCGTTGATATATATATTTTACGTCGTATAGGTAAATAGCCGCCACGGTTTCTCATTTTAACGACGTCATTTTAACGACTTAGTAGTCTATTACAATTTACAACGTCTACAATTTATTAACACCGACGTGGTTTGTTGTTGTGGTAAGAATATTTTATTATTTTTATATCAAAATATTCAAAATAAATTTAAAATAAATCAGAAAATTGAAAAGTCAACTCCTATGAAGTCATTGATATATTTTCTTCCACATAAACCTTGAAAAAATTCATTTTGAATAACAAAAATTTAAAATGACCATCCAAAACAAAATTGTTTTGATGAGTCATAAAATCACTTCTAGTTTTATGGTTTAGGGTTTAGAGTCTAGGGTTTAGAGATTAGGGTTGTTATTTATTGGGGTTTATTTTTAAAGTATAATTTTTGGGTAGTCTAGGGTATATGTTAGGCTTTAAAACCATAAAACCTTTTATAAACTTAATTTTTTAAATTGTATAATTTAGTTTTATGGGTTTAGGGTATTAATTTTTAACGACGGTGGTTGCGTCGTGGAATACATATTTTACGTCGTACAGAAAAACATACGACATGGTTTACTCTTTAAACGACGTCATTTTAATATGTAAGTCGGTTTATATAATTTACAACGTCTTTAATTTCTTAACACCGACGTGGTTTTTCAGTCGTCGTTATATAAAAAATTCAAAATAAATTTAAAATTAATCCGAAAAATGAAGCTTCAAAATGAACGGCCTTACGTTCTTAATCCGAAAAATGAAGTTTCCGTCGTGGAATATTAAATTTACGTCGGTACGTGTAGAACTTTCGCCTTGGTTTTTCTTTCTACGTTTTAAAACGCGCGAACTCTAAAAATTTTCGCGCGACCTAAATTTTTTTAGATTTGGCTCTTATTCTTATACTTCGAACCCTGAAACCTAAAATTTTCAGATTTCGCGCGACATAACATTTCGCTCTCTCACTTCTGCTCTAATTAAAAGTTGCACTCTCCAGGCTCCGTCGAATCTGTGAGCTCGTCTAACCTGTAAGTACAAACCCTATCTTCCCCTTGTAAATTCATTGAATGATATTAGGTTGTTTTGTTAAAGGGTTTTATGTGTATGGTTTGCGATCTGTTAATAATGTGCTTATAGGTATGGGTTCATGGATTTTCTGTTTAATGGGTTCATGACAAGATCAAATAAAGGTGTACTTTTGCTGGAAATCAACACAAAAAGACACAGATCACCAACTTCCAAATGATTTCCAGCAAAAGTACACCTTTATTTGATCTTGTCATTTTCCGCTATGGAGAAAATGATGGGGAGCAAATAGTACCTACGAAGGAAGAAACTGATAATGAAGATGGGGATTCGAGTGATGATTCTAGTAACGATTCGAGTTATATTAGGTTGTTTTGTTAAAGGGTTTTATGTGTATGCTTTGCGATCTGTTAATAATGTGCTTATAGGTATGGGTTCATGGATTTTCTGTTTAATGGGTTCATGGATTACATTATCTGTTATGTTGAATTGGGAATGGATTTAATTTTGTCGTATCTTTTAATCACCCTATGTTATGTTGAATTGGGAATGGATTTATTGTTTTCATGCTTGGTTTCATGTATATGTTGGTTTCTTGCTTGGTTTCATATATATGTTGTGTTCTTAATGGGTTTTGTGTTCTTGAAAATAAACTGAGACACGACGAATTTTAAGGCTTACGACGACGATTACACGACGGTGTTTTTAAACTACCGTCGTTGTATTACTTATACACGACGGTTTTTTCATAAACCGTCGTTTGTATTACTTATAATAGATGACGTCTGTTGAAAATCCGTCGTCTATATATGCCAAATACGTCTGTTTTTGTTTAAAACCCGTCGTCTCTGTTGTGTATTACTTGCGATTAGATCATTGTATAATCTGCTATAGTGATGGTCATTGCCTGTATTTTCACTTTATTATAGATAATAGGTTATAGTGTCGGAGATGGATAAGTCATGGATGCACTCGGATAGAAGATCGAAGGCATATGAATTTGGGGTGGAAGCATTTTTGAACTTTGCTGTAGAAAATCTTCTAACTACAACACATATCCGTTGTCCATGTGTTAAATGTGTTAATTTGAAGTTGTTTGGGGTTGGAATTATAAGGGATCACTTATACTTTAATGGAATTGACCAAAGCTATAAGAATTGGACATTTCACGGAGAACCTTGGGAAGCAACTACTAATGCTAGTATAAATGTTGAAGAAGATGATGGCCATAGTAGGTACAGTTTTGTGTCTGAAGAAATTGATATGGATGATAATGATTTTGGTGATTTTGGTTCGGATCCGTATGAGTTTGCCAATGTGATTGGGGATGGAGATCAACCAGTGTACCCTGGTTGTAGAAAGTACACGAAGTTATCGGCATTAGTGAAGTTGTATAATTTGAAGGCAAAACATGGGATGAGTGATGTCTGTTTTACAGAATTATTGATACTTCAAGGCGATTTGCTTCCAGAAGGAAATACAATACCAACCTCCATGTATGAGGCTAAAAAGACTTTGTGTGCATTGGGGCTGAGTTATGAGAAAATGCACGCATGCCCCAATGATTGCATCTTGTATAGGAAGGAGTATGAGGATTCAACTAATTGTCCTACTTGTGGTATCTCAAGGTGGAAGGAAGGCAAAGATTCAATCTTGAAAGAGGGTGTGCCAGCGAAGGTGGTGTGGTATTTTCCCCCAATTCCAAGGTTTAAAAGGATGTTTCAATCACATGAGACAGCTAAGAGTCTGACTTGGTGGCATGCTGCTAGAAAATCAATTGACGGTCAGATGTCTCATCCGGCGGATTCCCCGTCTTGGAAACTTCTTGATGATAAATGGCCTGAGTTTGGTAATGAGCCGAGAAACTTGAGATTGGCTCTTTCATCTGATGGATTCAATCCCCACAGTTCTCTAAGTAGCAGATATAGTTGTTGGCCGGTTATCTTAGTTACATATAATCTCCCTCCATGGCTGTGCATGAAACGAAAGTTCATGATGTTAACCTTATTGATTTCCGGTCCTAAACAACCCGGAAATGATATAGACGTCTACTTGGAGCCTTTGATTGATGATTTAAAATCCTTGTGGGTTGGGATTAGAGGAGTGTATGATGCACATAATGGAGAATACTTTACACTCAGAGCTGCATTAATGTGGACAATTAATGATTTCCCCGCCTATGGAAACTTATCTGGTTGTGTTGTTAAAGGATATAAAGCTTGTCCAATATGCGGCGATGATACACCTAGTCACAAGTTGAAAAATGGCCACAAAATTTGTTACATTGGGCATAGAAAATGGTTACCAATCAATCATCCATATAGGAGGCAACGTGCAGCTTTTAATGGGAAACCTGAATATGGCATACCTCCCGAGCCATTAACCGGAGAAGAAGTGCTGCATATGGTTGAAAATGGTGACAGAGTTTGTTGGAAGAAGAAATCAATATTCTTTGATCTCGAGTATTGGAAATACCTTCCTGTAAGGCATGCCCTAGATGTTATGCACATTGAGAAGAATGTTTGCGATAGTATCATTGGTATATTGCTGGAGATCCCTGGAAAAAATAAAGATGGGATTGCTGCTCGATTAGATTTATTGAACATGGGGGTCAAAACTGATTTGCAACCCGAGTATGGAGAAAGACGTACTCGTTTGCCTCCTGGGCCTTGGAATTTGTCAAGAGCAGAGAAGAGAGAGGTTTGCAATTCTTTCTATGGTATGAAGGTCCCTGAAGGTTATTCTTCAAATATTAAAAATCTTGTATCTTTACAAGATTCAAGACTTCTTGGCCTTAAATCACATGATTGTCATACCTTAATGCAACAATTGCTCCATGTGGCAATTCGTTCTGTTTTGGAGAAGCCTGCAAGGTATGCAATAACTCGTTTGTGCTTCTTCTTCAATGCTATATGTGCAAAGACTGTTGATGTTTCCAAGCTAGATAAGTTGGAAGAAGATGTAGTAGTTACTCTGTGTTTGCTTGAGAAGTACTTTCCCCCTTCATTCTTTGATATCATGGTTCATTTAGTAGTACATCTTGTCAGAGAAGTTCGTCTATGTGGGCCAGTATATTTTAGGTGGATGTATCCGTTTGAAAGATATATGAAAGTGCTGAAGGGGTATGTTCAGAATCGTACTCGTCCCGAAGGTTGCATTGCTGAGCGGTATATAGCTGAAGAAGCGGTAGAGTGTTGTACTCAGCATTTATCTGATGCTAGTACAGTTGGAGTGCCTTCAAGCCAAAAGATGGGACTTTCAAAGCCATTATCAGGTTGCACAGTGAGCGTAGTTGATCAGGACCTGTTGAATCAAGCACATCTATATGTCTTGGAGAATACGGAGGAAGTCCTACCTTATATCGAGTACGTATGAGCTTTATTCTTTAAGTTTCCATTTTAAATTATTTCTTATGTTTATCTTCTATATTTAGGACCGTAATGCTTGAATTTTTCGTGTCATGTAGGCAACATATGATTCACATCAAGACTGCTTATCCAAAATTTAGAAAGAGAACAAAGTGGCTGCAGGATAAGCACAATAGCACTTTCATTCAATGGCTACGCTTCAAGGTATATATTGTTGAATAACATATTTCTCTTTTAATTTTCTTCTTATTTATATGTTAGATTGAATTAAGATATGATTAATTTGCAGGTTCAAAGTGAACTTGAGGAAGACAATCATGGCGTATCAGAAAATTTAAGGCGGCTAGCAGCTGGTCCAAACATGTCAGTGCCATTATATAGGAGCTATCTTATTAAAGGTATTAAATTCAATATCAAGGCACAAGATGATGTGCGGACAACTCAAAATAGTGGAGTTTATTTACTTGCACATACCATGCAAGTTGCTAGTGCCAAGGATAAAAACCCAATTCTCTCAAATATGGGTTTCTATGGTGTCATTCAAGAAATTTGGGACCTTGACTACCAAAAGTTTACAATCCCAGTCTTTAGGTGTGATTGGATAGATAGTTCTGGTCTTGTAGTCGACGAACTTGGATTTACCCTTGTAGATTTGAGTAAAATTGGACATAGGAATGACCAATTTGTTTTGGCTTCTCAAGTCAAACAAATATTTTTTGTTGACGACCCGATGCATCGTGGTTGGTCGGTAGTGTTATCAATGCCTAATAGAGAATATAATGATGTTATTGGTGATGAAGTCTTAGGTGATGTGATAATTGAGTGTGAGCCATTTACTAGAGGGATGCCAAATGTTGACACATTTGATGAACTGGTGGGTGAGTTAGGCGGTCAAAATATTCGAGATGGGTGTGAAGATATATGGATTGAATGATGCTTATGTAATTGGCAGTGTATGACATTAATTTTGTAATATATTGTAATGTGATTTCTTCACTTTCTACGTTCAAATAAAACACGACGTTATTGTGAACCAGTTATTCACCATATTTACCGACGTCTTAAAGCAACGTAACAATGAAGAACCACGACGCAATTGTGAAGCAATTATTCAGGATATCACGTCGGGGAAGGATTAAGAACCGCCATGTAATTCAAAATAACACGACTCCAATCCCATAATACCGACGTCTAAAAACGAGATATATAATCTGAACGTTAAAAAATACGACGTCATCATACATTTTCCACGTCGCAAGTTCTTTTATAAACGAAGAGGAACGAAATGAATTCCGACGGAAATTCATTATAACCGCCGTCTAATAACAATTAAACGACGTTATTTGTAATAGGCTCTCATCATAATCAACGCCGTCTATATGTTCTGTAATACGGCTCTCATTTATTTGGAACCGACGTTGTTTAGAAGTTCAACGTCGTCTATATTATTAAGTGCGTCGTGAGTAATGATGATAGATATAAATACAACGTCGACTATATAAATGCCACCGACGTTGTTTCGCATTTCAACGTCAACTGTATAAATACATACGTCGTAAATAATGACACTGACAACTACTTCCACGTCATCTTTTTTAGAAAAATCGAAGTGGAAAATTTATTTCACGACGGTTGTTTGTAAATAAGAGACGTAGTATATTTCAATAACGTCGTCTTCTCATGTATTTAAAGGCGTCATATTTTTTCTTGTCGTGTAAATTATATTTAACGGCGTAAAATTTTAGTTGTCGTCTTTGTATGTATATCTTGCGGCCTTGTTCTTTTAACATGTGTCATATTTTTCCTTTTTAACGACGGTGATTTGTTTGAGTTGGTCGTCTATTCTCATCCTCGACTATTTTCTAGAACTTTAGCAGACTAAACACGTCTGTTTTTATTGTTTTCCGACGTTGTTTTATTTAACAACGTTTAATATTTATCGTCGTTGTTTGTTTCTGAAAATATGACGTATAAATTTTGTAATACGACTCTCATATATTTGTAACCGACGTTGTTTCGTTTTTCAACGTTTACTCAATAAATACATACGTCGTAAATAATGACACTGACAACTATTTCCACGTCATCTTTTATCGAAAAATCGAAGTGGAAAATTAATTTTACGACGGCTGTTTTTATATATGCGACGTAGTAGGTATCAATAACGTCGTCTTCTAATGTATTTAAAGACGTCAAATTTTTTATTGTCGTGAAAATGATATTTAACGGCGTCGTTTTTTTATTTCCGTCGTTGTATGTCTATCTTGCGGCCTTGTTCTCTTAATATGTGTCATATTTTTCCTTTTTAACGACGGTTTTTTTAGAGAGTTGGTCGTCTATTCTCAACCTCGACTGCTTTTTTAGATCTTTTTGCAGTACAAAGACGTCGTTTTGTATTTGTTGATGACGTTGTATATTTTAACAACGACGGGGATTTAGCGTCGTGGTATATGAGGGAAAAGATGACGGTGGATTCCACGACCATTGAAAAATCGAATACACGACGGTGATTTACCGTCGTCTTTTTGCTTTTTTGTAGTAGTGATGCTAGAATTATAGAGATCGAAATTAATCATTTATTAATGAAAATGTGCTAAAAATTTATTAAAACAATTCTGTTATATAAAACAGGTACAAAATACAATCACTAACAATCATAAGAACATGTCCATCTCCCGAGTCTTCACAGAAAATATCTAAAAGAACAAACCCATGATGACAAGGGACAAGAAGGACAAAGAGAAACCCGCCACAACAGCCGGTGAAGAAGAATTATCAGGGGGCGGGGAAGACCGGGGAGTAGCCTTCACAGTGGGCCCGCCAGCCGTGGACGGTGACGGTGACGGGACTGGAGCACAAGCAGCAGGGTTTTTCGATGACGGTGATGGTGTGGTAGGAGGGGTAGTGGCCAGTGGTGGTGGTGGCGCAGAAGTTGGTGCAGAGGGCGAGGCTCCAGGGGCGGCGGCTGAGACGGTGATGGCTAGCTTCTGGCCTGACTGGCAGTGGGTGCCGTAAGTGCAGATGAAGTAGTTGTCGCCTGCTGAGGTGAGCGTGACGTTGGCTGGGCCTGTTCTGATGGACGAGCCAATTACTTTGTCCCAGCTGCATGAGTCGAACGATGCTTTGGGTACTTGTTGTACATCGTGTTCGTTGGTGGCGAAGTTGAAAGCTGAAGAATTATTAAGAAATAACGTTTAGTGTGAGAAGAGAGGTAAGTAATTTTTAAGAAAAAAGAATCAACTAATACTTAAGTTATATTAATCTAAAGGGTAATTTAAAAATCAAGTAATCTCATGAGAATTAGGTAAGACCTAACGTCAAATAATGAGTTCCCAATTGACTAGCAAAGACAATAGGTGTAAATTAGAAGACTTGAGAAATCTTACTGAGAATATCACCAACGGCGAACTTGTTAGCAGATGCCCAAGTGACATATTGTTGCCCAGATTGTGGAATGGCCCAACCTAAGCTATCTCCCACCACATGCGTTGTCTGTGCTGCTACACATTGCACAAACACGGCCACAAACACACCAAAAACAACCACCATTTTGCTCTCCATCTCTCTCTCTCTCTCTCTCTCTCCCTGTGTCTGTCGCCTTGTCTCTTAATTTACCAAATTGTATTGTACAGGTCACTGATGAATAATGAGAATATATGGAAACGATACATGAATTCAAGCCTATAAATAAAAACTCAGGAGTAGAAGAAAAACAAAAGGCAAGACTTGCTAGAGTCTTAGACGCGGCAGCGGCTTTGACAATGGAGGACAAGAGGGCACATGCAATGCAATTCAATGCATGACCAGGCACGCCTGTCATCTCAAATTGTATGCTTTTTGCATTTGTTGTTGGAGTCCATTGTGTGGAACCAAGACCCGAAGTGGCATGTTCCAACCCTTCTACTTTTCTACATGGAGTTGCAAAGAAGTTAGACGTTTCAATCATGCTTGACTATACTTTATTCATATAGTAGGTAACCATCAATGCAATTCGAGAATAAATAACTTTGATGATTTGGTTGTGAATATAAGTATAATTTATTCTTTTTATTAATTGGGAAGGGCATTTGAATTTGGGAGATTTGTTTATTTATTTTGGATACAAGTGATTAGAGGAGAGGAGATTCGAACACAGTTACATAGAACCTCTAATGCAGGGGAGATTCGAACACAGAATTAGTTGCTTGCAATTATTCTTGAAATTAAGTATTTATAATTATAAAATATTGGTTAATTTAAGAAATATCTTTGAAATTATAACGGTCTAACTTAGAATTTATATTATTGTTTTAAAGAATTCTAATCATTGCATGTTTTGTTGTCCAGTGTATCCCAATCAGTTTGTTACCACTAATGGCAGATCCAGGATTGTTACCCCAAGGGGTCTTAGTATAAAAGTTCCGATATTTTTTTTAACATGAAAATAACACTAAAAGATAATTTTCTATTATTTTCCTCTTATCGTTCCATAATTCTACACATAAATTAATCAAACCAAATAGTCAGCCATTTTTTTTAAAAGAAACAAATTTTATTAAGACAAATGAACAAACAGAGAGAGGACAAGAAGTCCATCACAAAATTAATCATAAACCCTAAATTCCAACAAATCAAATAATCATAAATAGTCATCCAATCCAATAAATCATCCACACACAAAATCATCAATATTCATCCATTTCATTAAATCATTATCCAATAAAAAATTAGGCATTATCATCAAACAAAAGAATGTAACACAGAGGTTTAAGTATACCAAGAGCAATAAATTTACAATATCGGTGATGGAGAGGGAAGAGAATAAAATTTTCAGCCATGTTTGAGGGTTTTGTTTTTGGGGGAGGGAGGGGAGAGATTTAGTTGGGAACTTAGGGTAGAGAATAATAAAATTTGGGGATTTTAGGAGTCCATTTGAGTGTTTGAGTTGAATGGAGAAGAGACATGGTATTTTATTACATTTATTTAAGTATTTTTATGTTTTTCATAAATCTTTGTCTCATGAAAGCCCACTCTCCACTTCAGAGAGTGGACAAGACGACCCAATGAAATGGGACATTGGAAGGGTTGTTGGGTAGATGCGTATATTAAACGTTGGCCAATATTTTCCAGATTTGGTAAAGTTGTATGATTGAAAGCAATGGGATGGAGGTATTAGGTGGGTTTGGACTTTGGGGGGAGTTGCTGGGCCATGCCATTTAAAAAAAAAGATTCCTAGGTCAAAACGACGTCGTTTTGCCCAGGATGTTTAAAAAAAAAAAAAAAACAGAGGCGCTTCTTCTTCCTTGTGCAACTCCTTTCTTCCTCAGGAAAAACGTCGAGCACGTAGTGTGCAATTCCAAGGGGTCTCTCCCCCAACTCCAAGGGACCTCTAAGCCTATTTTCATAGCTTACAAGAGGTTGTGCAACCCCACTGACCCCACTGTGGCTCTGCCACTGGTTACCAACTAAAACCTTGAAATTCTTCTTCCCACAAAAAAACAAAAACAAAAACAAAAACCTCAAAATTCCATGATTTTCAAACCCTCATATCAGGTTTAGTGTGTTGCTGAAATTACATTTGTGCCCGTTTAATTGTTTTTCCTGTGTTTTGAGCTCAATGCTCTCTTTGACATGAGCTCTGTTATATGCGAGCTATGAACACGTCTCCAAGCTCACTTTTCTGGGTTCATGATGATGAGCACCAATTCATGAAGGTTGGGCACCTCTTGGCTAGAACGACGAAGAAGCTCACAATGTTGTGTTCGTTAATGTGTAAGCTTCAGTATAGTGTTGGGCACGGCTGAAATTAACCCTACATTTCTGCACTTGACCAGGTGGAAAATCTCCACATTCGAGCTAGAGGAGATGGTGGCGATTCCTACATCATTGACATGAAACTTTTCGAGCTCACTTGCTCCGCTATAACTTGTAGAAGCTTTGCCGTTATAGCCAGAGGATTGAAGAGCTTCGGAGTCCTTGGCGCCAATTATGAGAAGACAAAAAGCATTGTTCATTCTGTAGGTCGTTTAGGTGAGAATGTTCGGTTTAGTGTTTTAGATATGTTTTCAATTCTTGTATTGAGATTGAAAGCGTATTGCAAGGTGGTTTGTGATCTTGAATTGTCTTGAAGTTGTGTATGATGCAAATTGCAAGATCAATTCGGCTACCATCCTCAAACAGATGGGCAGATTGAAGTTGTTAATCGGTCCCTAGGAAATTTATTAAGAAACTTGGTGGGAGATAATTTGAAGACATGAGATCAAAAGTTGAGCCAAGCAAAATTTACTTTCAATCACTCTATCAATAGGAGTATTGAGTTCAGTCCATTTTTTGTTACTTATGGCTATAACCCAAAGTGTCCTCTTGACCTTGCACCAGTTCCAGATTTGAAGCAAGTTATTGTCAAGGCAGAAGAATTTGTGACTACACTTCAGCAAATTCACTCAACAACAAAGCAGCAGCTTGAGGATGCCAATGCGAAATACAAGCAAGTGGCTGATGTGAAGCGCCGACATGTTGAATTTGAGGTAGGTGACTTTGTTTGAGCTATCTTGACTAAAGATTGTTTTCCAGCTAGTGATTACAACAAGTTGGTTGAAGGACAGATTGGTCCAGTGGAGATTATGGCTAAGATTAATCCAAATGCTTACCTTCTCAAGCTTCCTAGTCATATACGTACTGTCGATGTTTTCAATGTAAAACTTCTCTTTCCTTACCATGGTGACAGTTCTGATGAGGAAGAGTTGAATTCGGGGATGAATTCTTCTCAACCCATGGAGGATGATGCAACAGGCATCGCTCATAGTTTTATGTTTCAGTTTGACAGGTGTAAGATGCATAATTAATGTTCTAGGAATCTGTTTTAGGCAAATATTTTTGTTTTCCTATTTTAATTAGAATTTGGAGTTTGGTTTAGGAAGTAAGTGTGTTTTCCTATTTCAGCTAGGGTTTGGAGTTTGGTTTGTTTTCCCTAAGTGCTATCTTATAGCTAATTATAAGACAATTTTTGGCGTTGAATATTAAACTTAGAGGATTCTCTCTATTTTCCTATCAACTTGGTATTCTGCTGAAATCAACAAGGCATAGAACCCTTTTGCACTTGGTTATTCTCATCTAGATAATCAACAAGGATTGAAGGTTTATTGTTTTCTTTTTTATTCTTCATCATTCTTGCTATCACGCATTGCATCACCAAGGCTTTGGAGCCAGATATACTTTATGGAAGTTATGATGCAGTCAGATGACTCAATGTATGCAAAGGAGGGTCTGCTCAAATCCTTCTTTTGCCCTTTGTGAACCCTTCCTTCTGGATAACCAATGATTTCATAACAACCCTTAATTGCGTGGTTATCTAAATCACATTTGGTATACTTCATTGGAGGCCGATTACGAGTAGGGTCAGCATTGTGATTGTTCGACCGAGATTTATTGGACCTGGCAGTAGCCAAGGCTATGGCTTCAAAGGTTGCACCAGTTCAGACATGGTTCCCTGTTAGTTACTTTCTCTTTTAACATGTGCAAATACTGCCTCAAGTTCAGGTTTAGGCTCCATCCTCAAAATCTCTCCACATATTTGATTGAAATTACTGTCCAAACCTACAAGAAAGATATAAACTCGGAGAGGATCGATTTCCTTAGGTCTAGTTCAATGTCTCTTCGATGCTACATATTGCTTGGACTTAATTGATCAAGCTCCTGAAAAATCCCAGTGAGCTCATTGTAATATTTGGCAACTGATGCACCATTCTACTTCATTGTGAATGACCTTTTGTGAAGGTTATAAATTTTGGCTTCAACAGCACCATCTGAATAGGTTTTCTTGATTACCTCCCAAACTTGCTTTGCTGTCTCATAACAAATAAATCGTTTCATCTTATTGGATTGCATGACATCGAACAACCAACTTTTGAAATGGCAATCTAATACACAACATTTATTGTATGTCGGGTATGTGGCTGCATGTTGGGTCATTTCACTGGTTAAGTAACCATGTCTTTCTCGTCCAGCAATCTTTATCTCCATGAATTGATGTCATAAAGAATAATTATGTTTATCCAGTTTATCTCCTTGGACATTGACAACCCGAGTGATTAAATTTGATCCACCACTAAGGATTGATATGAGTTGATATTGTTGGGATCCTCTTCGATTTCCATGATAACGGTTCACGATGAAAATGACTGCTACTATTTCTGGTTTGAATTTTGGTGATTACTTTGATCGAGCATGATGACCTCGATGGCTGCGAAAAAAAACTCGAAGGTCTAGTTGCTGGATTTGGCTAATTGTAGACGTCTTGAAAGACTTAAGCTGCAAGTAGTGATTAAATGCCGTGAACGATATACATTGCAAGTAGTGATTGAATGTCGTGAACAACGTACGCTGGTGATTGAACATCACGAACAACGTATACTATGTTTGTGTAAATTTCTCATTGGAGAATATTTGCTTGTAGATCCTTCACCCTTTGAGCTTCCTTCTCTTTCTTCCTCGAAACCTGTAAAATTAAAAATAAGTAAAAGACCACACCTGGGAGGTGTTGGCCAAAGGCCCTATAATGCCTAAGTTAGTTCGATTGAATCTTTGAGAAACAATAGCTAAAAAGGGGTACAGAGTTTTCTGTATAGGGAGAACTGGGTGGACGAAGCCGTGTGTGGTGGCCGGAGCCGTGATAGGAGAGATGAGAGTGGTATGGCAGGCGGCAATGAAGGTGTTGTTGGCTTGGAGAGAGGGAGATTTCATATGTTTAAGGTTTTGTTTAATATTAACTTGTGTTTTGAATGTAGCCATGTATTTATAGGGCTCTAGGCATATAGGGTTTTTCAAAGAATGTCTTCTTATTTGGAAGGAATATATTCTTTCCCAAATTATAGAGATTGAATCAATTAGGGATTTCATTGGGATCAAATCACTTAATTGATGATGATATCTCCAAAATAGGATAATACCCTAATTAGGTGATATTATCTTTTCATTGGTGATTATATTCCCAAATAAAGATAATCCCATATTTAAGATAATATCCCTATTTTTAGTATCAATTAATTGGTCAAATAAATGGGCTCAATTAATTGACCTATGAGATATTTTTCTTGTCCACGTGGTGCCTTGTGATTGGAAGCCAAATTATTTGCTCCCACATTCTGCTGGTCTAGTTTTTAATGACGCAAGTCATGGATGATGTACGTTGCTGGTATGGTTTTTGAGCAATGTGAGTCATGAACGACATCTGCGTGAGTCTGGGTTTTGAGCGACATGAGTGGTGGTGGAACGCGACGGATGGTGATGCGGGTGGCAGCTGTTGCGACTGGGTTTGTATGGTTGTTGCAGCTGCGGAAATATGGTAGGGTTAGGTCAAGAGCCAGTCATGATTGATTGCTCTTATACCATCTCAAATTGGGTGGGAATTATATTTCATTGATATTATAATGTACAATAATAGGAAAGTTATATACAAAGCCTAGGAAACTATTTGAGGAATGTAATTATGATCCTATAATCTTTCATCATCAAATAGTCGACTTAGACTAATTAGGAATATACAGCTCATTTGACAGAAATAATGCCAGCCTACAAATATGATTAACACTAGATAAATCTGACATTGGGAAGATTCATGTTAGATGATATATATTTTTAATTATATCTTTTGGGGTGAGATTTAGTTATAAATTTACTCTCAATATGTATTGTCCAATTTTATTTTTGTTGTTGAAAACTTTGTTTTATGAAGTCCCGTTGCTCATTTAGCACTGGACCCCTAAAATCTCAGAGCCACTCTGCTTGGATTCAAATATCCTTTAACTCTTAGGTTTCTTGTTTTGACAATTTGTAATGCTGTGTGAAGAAAAACCAAAAACCAAAAAAAAAAAAAAAATTCCAAGCTTTTGATGCTCTTTCAGTGGTGAGAGAAGGTGGAGAAATGAACCCAAGGAGATGTTTAGTCCAAAAGTTGAAAGGCCCATTGGGCCAGTCAGTGCATAATCTTTTCCCGCCAAGCTGAACCCTCTTCCCGCCAAGTTGAACCCTCACGTACAAATTAGCAATTGCCTTCCCGCCTTCTGCCATTAGGTAAAACACTTCCGTCTCTTTTGACCCAAAAAAGCAAAAAGACTTCCATCTCTCTGCAAGGGGCTACTTTTTCGTAGTTCTTACCATTTTATCCAGGTAATACTTTCAGTTCTTACCATTTTAGTGTTTTAAACCCTATTTTTGTTACTAATTTTGTAATTTAGCTTTTCATTTTGATCATATGTTACCCTAAAATTCTCATTTTTCCTTCACTTGGATATTACGTCACTGATTTACTCTGATTTTTATATCAGTAATAGGAAAAGCATATAAGTGATTGTTTTTCCACTTCAGTCTGTTTTTCATTAGGTGGGTCAGTTGTGGATGTTATGCTAATGTGGTGATTTTGGTGTTCTTTTCTCTGTGGCACTTAACCACAACTGGCTTAACCCTTATTTATATTATTTTAGTGTCTTTTTATCAATAGATTCATGAAGAGGAAAAGAAAGTCTACATCTTGTGCCACCCAAATAGGGAACAAGGATGACCACATTCAAGAAATGGGTCCTTTTATAACAGATCTTCCAAAGTCTATCATTCACATGGTTCTACTAAAGATCCCAACCAGGAGCATTCTCTTGTGCAAGTGTGTATGCAAGACTTGGCATGGTCTAATTTCAGACCCTGAATTTGCTCAGCTGCATTTTGCACAAGCAGAGGTCTTTCCCATGGTCCGGCCCTTGGGTCCCGCACGCGTGTCGAGAACCCTTTACTTTGTTGAGCCTGAAGATAGCTCTGGTTCCTTTTTGAAGGACTCTGGTGCATATTACCGTTATCGTAAGCGATCTGATTTCCACATGATTCTTTCCAAATGTAAAATCCCATTGCGCAATGCTGAGCAAGTAATCAGTAACCACGGTAATGCCAATGTGATGCTTGATAGGAAACATGGCACTACAAGAAAGCCTTGCATCAAGATAAGGCGAAATGATCACAAGTACAATGTGGTGAACTCGTGTAACGGCTTGCTTTGCCTGTCTGATCCATTCTCCAATGACCCTGCTGTTGTGTGCAATCCAATAACCGGAGAATTTATAAACCTTCCCAAAGGTTCTAAACCTGAGAATGAAAAGATTTCAATCGATTGTGGATTCGGATTCAGTCCAAGGACTAACGAATATAAGGTGATAAGAATGTTTAAGCAAGGGACCCCTCGTCCCAATAGGGTGGCGGAGATACACACACTTGGAGCAGGTTCATGGAAATCTGTTGGTAGTGCTCCCTACTTAGCTAGTAAGCTAGCATTCACCACCTATGTGAAAGGAGTGCTTTATTGGTTTTGCGATGAGTGGTCAAGTCTTACTATAATTTCTTTTGACTTGGATACTGAAAAGTTGCAATCAGTTCCATCCCCGCCTTTTGGACGGGAGAAATGTCGTAATGTGGTCATGGGAGTTTTGGGAGATTGTATTTGTGTGTGTCATACAGATGATCTTAAAATCAAATTTTGGACACTGAATGATTCTGGTGCACAAGAACTTTGGAGGAAGAATATTTCGATTGATACCCAAGATGCTGGAAGGTGGCCGTATGGATCATTCAAACCCATGAAATACTTGCAGAATGGGTGTCTGTTGATGTTTAATTCTCATACTAATGCCTTCTTTTACTATCACCCAAGAAACCACAGTCCATTCATTTTTCTTAAGCTTCGTGGGTTCAAGTCAGATTTTGAGGTATTTAGTCATGTTCCGAGCTTTATTTCACTGAAGGATATTCTGGTGGGGAAGGATGTAGAAGTACTGAATATAAATTCAAGGTAAAGATTTAACCTTTTTGCATTATTCTTTTACCTTCTAAGACTTAATATGAATTGGTTGTTGTAGTCATGCTTTTCTAGGATGTCAATGTAGAAGATTCTTGATAGCATTCTTTTGGGAAATTGGTTTGCTTCTTTTTGTTTTGCTATTGGGAAGTTAACTCGTGTGTGGAGTTTCTGTATAAAATATGCCTCTACCTCAGAAGGCTTTATATATGGACCAACATTTATGCATGATTGTCATCTAAAGATCCATAAATAACTCAACATATTCATGAATTGGTTGGCTCCCAATCAATTTGAACTGTCGTCTATGTTTTGATTCAGTCTGCGATTGTACATGGTTGAGTTTTATCTTTTGGGTAGATGAAGAGAGCTTATTTGAATTTTGAATGTTGGAAAACAATAAATGCATTTCTCATTTTGGAATATCCTTGTGTAAAAGCCACTTTTTCAAAATTTCCATTAGTCATAACTTTTTTGAGGGACTGGGGCAAAGCAATTGACAACTTCTATTGATTCTGTTTTGTTATTCTGTCTGCATATCTGTTTTAAAATGGTACTCAGTAAGCCATTAAGAGAACATTAACCTAACACATTTGTTCAAGTATTTTTTTAAATTCCTTGGAAATGACCGGTATCTGTTCAAGTATTTTACTTTTTGATGTCACAACTGCTGATACAGGTGTGCAGGTTTGAAGCTGCTAGGAGAGACCAAAGCTCTTTTTCTGGAGGAAGATATTGCAGAGTTGGGATCAGATTTTTATTCGACTGACAGTTGCGAAGATTACGAAGATTGAAACAAGCACCCACACACCACACTGATAGAGGTGGTGCAGTCTAACAATGAGCTAAAACACCATTTTGTTAAAGAGGGCTGTGAGCGCCCTTGATTAATATTATATAGTTGGACACCAGAACCTTAATTGGCCTCTAACTTAGTGACCAGCTAGTGTTTTGTTTGATGATACTTCAAATATTTTTGGATTAGAAGTTAAATTTCTTGTTATGTTTATGGAAGTACAGTGATGTTAAAGGCTTTGCTTATATCATCTTTGGTTGATTTGGTGAATGAAGTATGTCTTCAGTACGCAAAAATAATTATTGACGCACTTACAACTCCTTATGGTGTTTTTACCCATGAGCTTTGGTTCTCTTGATGGACTGAAGGTTGATGAGGCTCAGGTTTGTTTTATTGTCAAAAGCTAGAACTTGTTGTAACTGAAAATATAAAAGTCGTGACTTGTTAACTGTGGCCACCACAGAGGATTTGCAGCTGAGCAATCAGATGAAATGAAATTGTTTCTCTCAACAAACAAAAGAACCTTGAAGTTGGGGAAGTGAAGCCACAATCAAGCAACAAGTCTTTCCAACTTCTCTCCATGATCACATATGAATGAAATAGTGAGATTTGTGTCTCTAAGAGGAGGACAGATCCGTTGCACGACAAGCCCACAATCAGTACACTCGTTGACACTTAACTGGACTATGAATTGGAAAGGTCCCAGAGAAAAGTCTCCATATAGGAGGAGAGCAACTCCTCCTCAATTCTCATCTCCTCTTCTGTTTTCTTTTGGGTTAGTGAATAAGTTCATTAAGCGTTTTGAATCAAAAGCCTTTTGTTGTGATTTCTTATAAGGCATGCTCATATCGAAGTTCACCTTGACTTCTTTTGGGCTATGTACTCAATCAGATCTTGCTCCCAAAACCCTTTATCTAACACTTCTCATCTTCTCTAAATTTAGTTCTACCTCGTATTTGAAGAGTTTGCTACCCAATTGGTTTTTGCCATGATTAACATATTTGTTCGCTGTTATTCGCAATTAGATTGATGAAAACCAAGTTTTCTCCAGATTTATCACATGTTTTGTGTTCACCTAAAGACTATATGCCCTAGTGGGTGGGATTGCGACTCTTGTGTTGGTTTAGTGTTTCGGTTATCTTGGGTTTTCTGGGGTGTCATTGAGATTTGGCTTAATTGTAGTGATGTGTGCTAGTAATTGTTTGTACAGCTTTTGTCTGCTTTAGTTTTGGTTTTTAGGGTGTTAGTCTTCTTGTCCTCTTGGGCTTGGTTCTTTAGATGGTACAAGCGAGAGTCTAAACTAGAGGGAGAGGGGAGGTTTGTCACAAACACACACACACTACCATAATGCCATAGGGGTTCAACTTAAGACCACTAGTTTGCAAGTCTTTTTCACTGTTCTAGACTCTATTAGCGTCATTTTGATATTTTAGTTTGTATTCTTGAACTTTATTTAAAGAACTTGTTTTTTCATTTAAAAAAATAGATACATTTATAATATAACTCATTTCTTGCATTCATTATATATATAAACACTAAAACCTATAAATTGAAGAAAAAACCAAAAAAAAAAGACCAACTAATGTGTAAAGTACCACTACTACCCTTGCATTATGATTTTTAGAAAGAAAAAAAAAACTCTAATAGTAGTGTTGTAATTCTTAGGTTTTTTAAGGCTTGTGCAGTATATTTGGTCCCTTGTAAAAGTCAAAATGGGCTTAAGCCTAAGGTTTAAGTATTGTTGTAGGGTTTTTCTATATTTTGGACCCTACTTATGGGTTTACATGTGAACAACCCAAAAAAAAAAAAAAAAAAACCCATTAGATCTAAGCATTTTTTAAGATAAAAACTCTAATCGGGCCGAAGATTTGTCAACTAAGGATAAACTATTATAATTTTATCGTATTTCTTTTTTTGTATGTGGATGACATACTATTGTTTGGGAATGATAGTGAATACTTTGCTTGGGATTAATATCTCTCTTGTGCAAGAATTCTATAGTGAGGGCCTGATACATGGCCCTTAGGTAAGGCCTCATCTATTAATCATTGGATCAAATTGGTTAGCCGTTAGAAGAAATTGGTTAGCCCGATCCAATGGTTAAGAGATAGAATCACGCCTAAGAGTCATATATAAGGCCCTCACTATACAATGACTTCTCTTGTGATAGATCTAGAAAGCAATTGGATCTTAAGTAAATGGAGAGGTATCAGCTTGTTGAGGCCTAAAAAATCCAAGGCTAGGCTCAAATATATTTTCGGCCCAGTATAACACCAAGCGAAAAATCCTTATTTAAGCAACATGCCACGCTACAAGCTTAAATGGGCCCAAGCCACGAGAATGTCTGGGGTTGCTGAGCGAGTTGTGGTATGGATGGTTATGAGCATTCACGAGGCCCATTGATGGGCCAAGAAGTGGAAGTTTTGGGCTGCTTGAGAGCACCAAAACTAGAGCCCATTTCTTGAGCCCAAACATATGGATAAGTCTGAGAGAGAAAAAGTGGCCCAATAGCTTAGAAAAATATCCAATGGCTTGTAAACACTTGAGAAATCTCACATCAGCCAAAATATCCAGCACCTTGATCAAATAGGTTGTTTCCAGCAGCCTGAGAAAACTCACAGGCTACTGGAAACAAAATACCAATAGCCCAGCTTAGCATCGTGGAAAATATCCAGCATATCTGTCAAAACCATCAGAACCAAGCAAACTTATGTGCTGATCACCTTTTTTTAACTAGCACCCTTACCCATTCTTTCCTTTTCAAGCTTTGGTAAGAAAACAAGAAACAGAAGTGGGTGGCTCCTGACCCACATGGAGAAGTCCATCTGCATGAGGACCTTGGAACTCCAAAAAGCCTCATGCCTACATGCTCAGGCTAGGGAAGTTTCACCAAATAAGATGGAATGGAAGAAAGTGAAGGAAAAGAGGAGAGGGTGGCTTGATAAAATTAAGGTTTTCAGTGCCTATAAAAGGAGTCACTTTCTACCCAGCAAAGACAACTCACCTTGGTTGCTGCAAGCCTCCCAGCAACCATGAGAATTCATCGAAGGCAAGCATCCCCTCTGGAACCCTTCAATTTCATGCTTTGTTCTTCCATCTTCCTCCTTTCTCTCTTTCAAAACCCACATCTAGAGAGAGCAAGCATCATCTCTCATCTCTGGAACCCTTCGATTTCAAGCCTTGTTCTTCCATTGCTTCCCATTTTCTCTTCTATCAAATCACCCAAGAGCTTGACGAAGCTTTCGTCAAGCTGCTAGAAATATGTTAAAGCCACCATGCTTCCATCTTCTTCCTCTCTTTCCATGAACACACATCCAAAGAGCAATCATTATCTCTTATCCCTGAAACCCTGCAATTTCGAGTCATATTCCTCCATCTCCTCCCATCTTCTTTTTTGGAAATCGCAGGTCTTTCTCTCTCTCATGCTAAATTCACGAATGCTCAGCTCCCATGCCACAAGCTTCTCATGCCAAGCCAATAATTTATCAGTAAGCGACTGTTGGTTTCATTGGTGAAGCAAACCCAGGTGTTTCCTAAGGCTCAGCTACCCTTGGGGTCTGATCCTTGAACTCAGACACAGGGGTAGCTTCACCTGTTTCTCTTTTTCGGTAGCTCAAGCCATTCGCCAGGCTGCTGGAATAAAAAGACCCCTACACAACCAAATAGACCAAATTTGGGAAGGTGGGGTTTGTTCTCTAAGTTCTTAGAAGTCATTTTACAAAGGAGTAAATTTGACTTTAAAATTTTGAAGATAAAATAGGTGGGGAAATAGAACAGGGGGATGTAAATAGCAGCACTCTTTAATATATGTCATCTAATTATACACATGCACATAACCCAAAACATAGAGTTTGAAATTGGTAAGTGTAGCATTGTTTTCAGATTGATTGAGGAGATTGAGAATTTTGTCAAGATTATATTTACTTTAATGTTTTACGTTATATTTTTAGAATAAGTTATCAATCAAGATATAGTAAATTTCATTTTAGTACCCGTAAATTTCCCAAAATTTTGACTGCGCTACCTAAAGTTTTTCTCATATAAACTTTGTACATAAAGTTCAATTTCCTCCCATTTTTATACTCACCGTCAATCAGCCGTCAAAAATTATATTAACTCATTACGTGGTAAATGACGTGGCAACAGAGAGACCCACAAATTATTTAAAAATAATAAATACATTTATAAAACATGGTAAATATTTATAAATAAAAATAAAAAATAAAAAATAAAAAAACTCTCTCCACCTCTCTCTCTCTCTCATCCCCTCTCTCTCAATTACCAAAACATCAATTAAAAAGCATTGAAAAAAACCTAACCAGGCCCCTCCTACCCCATCCCCGACGACCAGCTACCACCCCTTCTACCCCACCACCATACCAACCACGAAGACCCACCCCTCTCTTTCAACTCATTTCGTAAACTATTACTTCATCAACAAGATCAAAACTACAACATCAAGAAAAAATTAAAACAGTGATGCTCATGGCAAAAACAAATACAATATTTGTTTTCTGGAGATAATTTATGGGATTATGGGCAAAATATATGTTCAGAAGCATCCATTAATTGATCACCACTACTAGCGAAAAGGTGAATAATTTGCAGAACCCAATCCACCCAGCAATTTGTCAAAAAAAAAAAAAAAAAAAACTCACCCCAGCAACGAAACAAAATAAAGAACAAAAAGATGATTGTGCGTGATGTGGAGTTGAGCAAGCCACCAAGACCTTCCCACCCTCAGAGTATAGGGCCTTTAGCTCCTAGCATCCATTATTTCAAGCATTTGTTAATTGCTAACTACCCATGGTGAGTAGGGAGTGCCCTGTTGACCTGGGGCTTACCCAAGATCCACATACAACCAATCACTTTAATGCTCTATTTAGTTACAAGGCCACACTACTAGGCTCGGCAATTATAAACCTCAGTGTAAAGCCTTATAAGTTTTCCTATATTTCAGTAGTTTCCGATGTGGGACTCTAGTGTTGTTTTAATTTGTGTAAGAGCTAGAGATAACTTGTATTGTAAGTCTGCTATCAGCAAAGGAAGGAATCTGAGGTGAATTGCAGACATCTCTCTTGCCTTTTTTTTCTAGTGTGTATGCTGCTAGAAAGGTAAGAAGCTGCTCGGAAGTATTCTCGAAGATCTTTCAAGCTTGACTTAAACACAGACATGGCAGTCCCACAACTTGTCCTGACGGACGCGCGATGTCCCACAACAGTCAAAGTTTATGAATTTGATGATATTTTATAAAGACTTGGATTGGTTGCCGGGGACGTAAAGCATCTCTCAAAAAGGGGCTGTTTTTGTCCATGGCTAAACTCAAATGAACTGTTTTTGTCGCATACATCAATCTGATTAGAAGAAATTTTAATCAGTTCGATTTATTGCATAGGATTAGAACCACAAAACTTATTTGCGGCTAAAAACCACTTTCATAATTTGAAATACAAATTATTCTGTTTAAAGTTCCATAATTCTCTAACTGTTTGTCTCCAACAGGGATTATACTTTTTCAATTCCAGCATTGTAGACTTCAAAACCGAACTCGTCCTTCAAATTTTTCAGTTTTTCATCTCCTTCATTAATAATTATCTGTACACTCAAATCCAATATAATCCAGAAAGGCAGATGGGAGATGAGAAGTTCTGGATGACATTAATCAAGTACAAGAAAGTTATGGCAAGAGAATGAGGGACCAAAAGGATGACAATCTTAATGCAAGGGATAACTATTCGTACCAAAATTAACACAGGTTAATTACTACAGTTGAAAAAGGTCAATCTTATGGCTAATTAACTAAAGGTCCAAACCACCAAAGGCTTATTTAGTATCTGCGAAGGCCCAAAAGCTTTTTGGACATATGCCCACCTCAAATGTTGACCAATGCTTGGTCAACAAGTGCTTCGGACACAAGCAGCACTTTGAACACAAGTGTCTGATGCTACAGTGTATCGTTTCGGACAAAAGTGTCCGAAGCTACAGTCCAATTTGGACATAAGACTTGTCCGACGCCACAATCATGGTTTCAAACACAAGCGCTATAGTCCCCCTTCGGACATAAGAGATGTTCGATGCTACAGTTCCATTTCGGACAGAAAATGTCTGAGATTACAAACTAAAGTGGACTAATAACCAATCTGAATTATTTTTAAACTGCATTTCATCTAAGCAAGTAGCATGAACTAATTAAACAACAATTTGAGCTTTGGGTCGAAAACAATTCAAACTGCTTCGTTTATACAGGTGGTGCGCATTGATTTCTAACAAAGCAATAAAGAAGTCTGCTCCGACAGGGAATATTCAGTCCTTGACAGGTAAAAAATGATAAAAAACTCAGAGCTGGCCCATTCCGGTGCATCCTGTAGCATAGTCCCTAAGTTCGAGACTGAAGAGCACCTTTCCTGATCAACTTGAAAGGCATGCGCACATTATCTTGTGAGTTCTTTATGGTTTGGAGCAGCAATGCCCATCAAGTCATCCTTTTTTCTCTGAAGACCTTGAAGCCTATAAATAGAGGAAGAAAGCTCAGTATTAAGGATCCAACAACGAATTAATCAAATCTATTTTGAACAACCTTCAAAATATGCTTACTCTCGACAACCTCGAAGTAACCCAGACTCAAACCCTTGCAAAGCGTCTCATAGCAAACCAAAGCCAAGTCTTGAATCGAATCCTCTCCGTGTCTTTGAGTTCCCAATTGACAACTCCTAATTGGAATTCTATTCTTTTTCCAAACACATACTCTGTCCAGTCCCCAGTTGACAACTCCTGATTGGAATTGCATTGCGATTGTTTCTAACCTATATGCTCTGCCAGCATCGCTTGGTATGATTTGACAGTTGGTCTCGATTTCCAGCTCACTTAAATAAAAACTCCTATCTGTGGTTTGGACAAGTTCTAGCTGCAGATATTTTGATAAACTTTCATTGGACATACCTTTAGCATTGTCTCAAGTAGATTACAGTTATGTCCGATAGAATTTGTTTATGTCCAATAAGGCTCCTGTAGTTTTGTTGGAATCAGCTTTACTTTTAGTTGTATTTATTATTAAGTACATGTTGGATATATAATTGCTTCCTGATATTATTTCATCCATCGGACACTTTTCATGCAAGGCTTGTTATTATACTCTTTGTCTGATGATAGTCTAAAATCATCATCCATCTTGCATTTTATTCCATAACATGTGAAATATTAAAGTCGTTTTCATTGAGGAATAAAAAAGAACCTATCTAAAGCAAGATTCCCCTATTTAGAGCACAATGGCTTTGATTAGAAGATAAGAAAATAAGGGTGCAACACTTTAAACAAGCTTAATCTTCACTTCACTCCCTCTCTCTACTAGAAGAATATCACTAGTAGTGGCACGCCTATCGCAAATCACTAAAGAGAAGCTTTCGAGCTCACTTCAGGGCCTGGATCTCTCTCGCATCACTTCCTTCACCAACAAGCAATCGCTAGCTACCAACGTATAGCCTACTAGCAGCCAGGGGCATCGCAGTATTCAAAACCTGACGAATAATAACTATTTTAGAAAATAATCTTAAAAGAAATTACCAATAAGAAACTAAGGGTTTAGTTTCTCCATCTCCAACGTATAGCTCGAATGGTTTAGGTAGGAGTTTTCTAAGTGGAGGTTTGGTTATAAAACAAGTAATTAAGCTGCATAAAATGTTTCCACTGTTAAAAAAGAAATAAGTTGCACAAACGTTAACATGGTTTAAAACCAAATATGAATATATCAAATTAATACACAATCAAATCATAGCCAATTACATTTGGCCTACACGTTTTCTCAAAATTTAAGACATTAAAATCCAAAACAAAGCTACCATAAAAGATCTGTAGGGGCTTTTTTTCTTCCAGTAGCTACAAATGGGCTGGGCTACCTTAAATAGCAAAATGGCTGAAATTTCCCCCTTGTGTCTGAGTTTAAAGATCAGACCCCAAAATATTTCGAAAGGACAGTAAAGCCTTAGGAAACACCTTAGTTACCTACACCAATGAAAATAATGGCTGCTTACAGATGAATTCTTAGTGCTTACAGGTAGAATCTTTGCTTGGCATGAGAGGCTTGTGGCATGGGAGCAAAGTTGTCATGAGTTTAGCACTAAATAGAAAATTAAGTGTTCATAGGGGAAAGATGGGGTATTAAGGTAAGAGAGAAAGGATTTTGCAGAGAGGTTTGGTTGAGCATAAGGGAAAGAGAGGAATGGGTGGCTTGAGTGTTTTTCCGGCAGCTTGACAGAGACTCTGTTAAGTGTTAGAACAGCTTGCCACGAGGGAAAACTAAGGAAAAAGGATGGGTAGAGCACGAAATTGCTGGGTTTTGGGAGTAAGAGAGGAAGCTTGCTCTTTGGATGTGGTTGATGCTTGTTGGTATAAGAGGCCCTTTTTATAGCCGTTGGAAGTTGACATTTTCCAAGAAACCCTAATGGCTTCTATCCCATTTTGCCAAGTCTTTCCCTTCATTTCTCCTCTCATCCCTTTAATCATCTTATTTTGGTGAAATCTACTATGCTCTTTTGCACAAAATCAGGTATTTTGGGAGCTCAAGGTCCTTTTTCTGCAGCTACCCTAGTGAAGAATTCCTATTTTCAGTCATCCCCCTTCCTTTCTTTTCTTCCCTCTTTCATGGTCAGATCTGATGAAGGAAGGAAATGGGTATACATGCTGGTTTCGAAGGATGATTCCCACTTTGCGCGCCAACATCCCATGGTTCGCTGGGTGTTTTGTGGTTGAAACTTGTTTCTTCCCATGTGCTGGAGCCTCCAGCAGCTTTTCAGACTTTCCTTCGTGGCTTTGTTCTTCAGCCAAGTGCTAGAGCTTTGCAACTCTTCTATTGTAATTGTATGGGTCAAGTTGATTTATTGAGTAAGTGGGCTATTTTTATCAAGCGTTGGGCTTTTTTGGTTGAGTCAATAGGCTATTTTGGTTGAGATATTTTCTCTTTTGTGCTTACCCACATGTTTGGGCCTAAGAAATGGGCTTGAGTTCCAAGGCTCCCAAGCAACCCGGAACCTTCATTTCTTAGCCCATTAATGGGCCTCATGACAATTTATTACCATCTATACCACAATCCACTCAAGCAAGCCTCGGACATTTGAATGGCTTGGGCCTACTTAGGCTTGTAGCATGGTTGGGCGTGAAACAATAATTTCCTACTTGGTGTGGCATGTTGCTTGGTACGCTCTAATTTTATTGTCCTTAGAGAGGGACACGGTGCTTATTTTAGCATGAGCTTGTATTTTATAACCTTACCCCAGTTCCTGGCATGACAAATTATTTATTTAGCATGGCACGTGGGCTGTGACTTGTATATGACTGGCCTTCATGTACTCTGATATTTGACTTTTCTTAATACAGTATCGTATTGGACCGAAAACTTATTTGGACCCAACCATAGACTTTTTTGGGTCTCAACAAGATCAAAGCAATATTAATATCAATAGAACACGTCTAGATAGTAATAATAACAAATAATCATTTAATAATAATGTATTTTGAAATAGTCACAAAAATTCCAACAATCACCATCCAATTTGATCTATGTAGCTAGTTTGGATATGGATTTTTGCCATTCTTGGTTTTCTAGCAGAATGTGAAAGATTGTTTGTTCTTGAATACAACACAGTAATCAATATTTATTCTTGCAAGAATGGATTTTTTCTATCTATGGAAGTTTATTCTCCAGTATTTTAAAACTTGGGTTTAAGTTGGATTTTTACTTCTTTGGTGTTTGTAATTGTAGAGATATAATCTTGGATTCTGGATCTAGCTTTAGCAAAGAAAAAGAGGGAGAGGGTGAGACACAGAGAGAGAAATGAAGTGATTGATCCTTTGCCGACGATGAGGAGTAGGTTGGGTTGTTGCCGGTGCAGTGAGGTGGTTGGGGTGGTTGTTGGGGTTGGGTGTGTGGCACTTTGATTGTTGCGGCTATGGTGGTGGCTGTTGGTTTTTTATTAATTTTTAGCATTGTTTTTAGATTGATTGACGAAGTTTGAAGCAATTATGGATTTTGTCAAGGTTATATTTACTTTAATATTTTATGTTATATTTTTAAAATAAGTTATCAATCAAGATATGGTAAATTTCACTTTATTACCCGGAAGTTTCTCAAAATTTTGACTTTTCTACCTAAAGTTTTTCTTGTATAAACTTTATAGATAAAGTTCAATTTCCTTCCATTTTCATATACACCGTCAATCAGCCGTCAAAAAATTTATTAACTCATTACGTGGTAAATGAAATGGCAACAAAGAGACCCACAAATTATTTAAAAATAAAACATGATAAATATTTTTTTTTTAAAAAAAATTTAAAAAAAAAACACTCTCTCGACGTCTCTCTCTCATCCCCTTTCTCAATTACCAAAACTTCAACTAAAAAGCATTGATAAAAAACCTAACCAGCCCCCTCTAACTCCATCCCCGACGACCAGCTACCACCCCTTCTACCCCACCACCATGGCAGTCCCAAGACTTGTCCTGGCAGACGGGGATGTCCCCTAATTTAACCGGGACAATTTTCATGTTTTTATTACTTTCTTGCAGTTCGTATTATTTACCATAATTTAATAATTATTTTCTTGGTCAATTAGGCTTTCTATATGTTTTCTTTTTCAATTATGATTTCTTAATGCCGTTAAGGTTTTTTTTTTAATCTTTCTATTTCAACAATCAGTAAAGGTTTCATGCGGAGACTACTACTTGACTACTGATTTCTAACCTATTCTTTTTTTTTTCAGGTGACTTTCTATATATTTTCTACAAATTAGAATTAGTGGCAAAGTTAGAAATTCATGTTAAGAGGAGCATGTTAGACCTTATAAAAAAAAATTTCAGAAAAAAAGACCATATAAAAGAAATTGACTTTGGTATAAAATCGGAATAGTAGGAGATATATTAATGATTTTGTTGTGTTAATTTTCAATGAAGTGTTCTTTTCAATTTCTAATCTATAAGTCTGAACATTTAGAGAAGACAAATAACTAAACAAAATATGTGGAAAGAATGACCAATTCATGATTTGTTGATGAGTCACGTGACTTATTTTGGTTGATGAGTCACGTGAACGTTTAGAATTTTTAATGACAAATTAATTATAACATTTATAAATTGGTGTGAATAATATCTCCGTAGTGGATACAATAATTCTCAGTTTTATACTCGAGGATGAAGTTCTTCTCATGTTGATCGAAAGGCCAATTCATGATTTGTATGTGAATTAGCTAGATGAATGGTTAATAGACAATATTTTTTTAATCAATAGACGAAGTAGAATTCAAAATTTTGACATATTTT
The DNA here is from genome assembly GCF_000346465.2 of Prunus persica. NCBI lineage: Eukaryota > Viridiplantae > Streptophyta > Magnoliopsida > Rosales > Rosaceae > Prunus > Prunus persica. The sequence continues at coordinate 9,403,776 of NC_034011.1, forward strand.
AACAAAAAAAAAAAGAAGAAAAATATCTCTAAGCATTATCAGCACGGACAGAGTCAAATAGTCTCAAGAAGCTGTGAATGCAAAAAGTCCCACATTGAAAAGTTGAGAAACATAACAAGAGCTTATAAGGAGTTGGGCTACTCTTCCCATTGCCAATTGATTTTGGGATGAAACCTTCAACTTTCTTTATGGTATCAGAGCGGGTTAGCCCACGTGTGAAAGCCCAACGGTCACGTGCTCCACGTCACCTAATATGTATTGTCTACGTGTTAGACTTGAAAAATTGCCACACGTACCGGGCATATGCAATCTAGTTTACTAATGTTCGAAAGTCCTTCAAGATGTTCTAATAAAGCTGCCAACAAAGAGCATTATCTTGTGCAAAAGTGTTTGCAAGGTTTGGTATTCTCTAATTTCAGACCCTGAATTTGCTAAGCTGTACCTTGCACAAGCTGAGGCATGTCGTCTGCTCGGCCCGATATGGGTGTCAAGAACCCTTTACTTGGTTGAGCCTGAAGACAGCTCTGATTTTGACTTGAAGGACTCTGCCTGTGATTATGGCACATCCAAGAATTTTCGCAAATGTAAGATCCGGTTGCGCAATGTTGACCAGGCAACCCAATGCAATGCTTAACGGGAAACGTACAACTAAAAGGAAACCTCCTCCAGCAGCTCATGAGACTTATATCAATGTGTGGGTAATTGAAGATTATGGTGCACAAAAATCTTGGATAATCCACAATTTGGGTAATGGAAGATTAAACTTACATTTAAAAAAACAAAAACACATTTAGAGATTTTGGGGTTAGAAACGTGTTTTACTGTGAGATTTTTTTGTTTCTTGTTTAAATTAAATTAATATGTTATGCAGTAAAAGTAAAAGTAAATTGTTTTGATCTTCGGGTTGGACACAAACCCGGCCCGAACCCTCCGTGTCCACTGTCAGTAACCAAACACACCATTTCTCTCTCAATACAAAATCGAAACTATTCTCAAGAGAAAAATAATAAAAAAGAAATTGTGCTTGTCTTCCTTGCTTTGAGAACATGAATGTTCTTGGCGGTGGAGGCCATGGCGGGCTTTGGGGTTGGAACCCTTCACCGAGAAAACCGAAACAACAAAGAAAAAGGCGATTTGATTCCAAATCCCAGTCCTCCAATTCTGTGGAGGCATCCGGAGGAGCCGGTCACTGGTTCCCCTTAAAGCAAGCCGTCACAGCTGGCTCACTGGTTCTAACAGGAGACACAATTGCTCAGCTCAGCCAGCGGTGGACAAAAGCCAAGGCTCTTAACCAACAGGTTTGGTGAACTTTTTCTCATTTTTGTTTATTGGGTTTTGTTTGGTTGCTGAGAAAATGTAGGAAAAGGTTTAGGTAAGAAAATAAAAAGTATTCGGTCAGTTTCTTTTAGGACATACTCCTTGTGAAGAAATTGTTGGGATTATATGCCGTGGTTGGTTGCTGAGAAAATGTGGGAAAGAGGAACTTGAATGGTTTCACTGTTGGGATGGGGTGGGGAAAATTTCTGCTTTTTGCCTGTTTGGGTGCTCAGCAAATGTGGGAAATGCAAGTTTGACACTTCTAATAATTTTTTATAGCTGGACTGAAAGAAGGAGACATTTTTGGTTTCTATGGTTTGGGTATTAGGAAAATGAAGTTTCAGTTTTCTGTTTGGTTGTTCATAGTTTTGTAAGTAACAGGTACTTGAGACTTGAGATTTTTTTTTTTTTTCCTGTAATTCTGAGGGGAGCACCGGCATATAAATTTGCAGGCGGATGCTGTTTTTCTTCAGTGCCCCAAAGTTAGTGCAAATGCTCATACGTATGCTCTTTTTGGTTGTATATACTCTGTGAATTTTAGGAAAGCTTGTTTTTATTAATATTACTAGAATAAGTGCCGAGTATGCCAGAATAAATGGAGTCTATATCATGTTGGACGGCCTCGTTAGACCTTCCAGCTATAGGTTTTGTCTGCTAAGCCAATGCTTAGTCAAAAGATTGTGATTCTAAGGTTGTGGAGGGTGGAATGATGGATCAAGACTTTGTTCTTTGAAAAATTTGGGTCTCCTAGTTGTTTTGCTTGCAGAAAATTCAGTTCTAGGTTGGAGACATATTAGGGCTTTCATGGCGTACTTCCTAGTCAATTTTGGTGGTCCATCCTCCGGGCCTGTTGACTCTTTTGTAGCTCAGTCAATTGGCCTTGTCATGTCCAATCTTAACTTAAGGCACTTCAAATCACTTTGTTATAGTTTATTTATTGTGAGGATGCTTTGTTACATTGCGGTCCTTTGAGTTTAGTGTTTGACCAAAGCCTCTTTCTTAGGATGGAAAAGATGCTCTCCTCTCAGATCATGATTGGCTTCGTGCACTTCGGATGACTTCCTATGGGTTTCTTTTATACGGCCCCGGTTCCTATGCTTGGTACCAGTTTCTTGATCATTCTTTACCTGCGACAACGGTAGGGAACCTACTACTGAAGGTATGACCTTTTTTTATAAATATTGTATCACCTTATGGAACTTGGAAACCCCAAAAAAATTAAAAATTAAAAAAGCAACGCAAGCCTTTAAAATGTACCTCATAGCTTTCATTTCTTACAGGTTTTATTAAACCAAATTGTGCTTGGTCCAACTGTGATTGCTGTTGTTTTTGCATGGAACAATTTATGGCAAAGGAAACTCTCACAGCTCCCGGACAAGTACCGGAGAGATGCTTTTCCCACTTTACTTTATGGTAAAAACCTCTTCTGATTGATATTTGTGTTCACTTGATACTCCAGTTCAGATTTCAATAACTGATAACTTTTCATTTTGATTATTATTATTTGTGCAGGATTTAGGTTCTGGATACCTGTCAGTTTATTGAATTTTTGGTACGCCTTTTTCTCTTATCCTCTTTTTTTCTCCTTTTGCCCCTCATCGGTATGGGTAATCCAGAGCTGCTGTTTATACATTTTGTTAGACGCAGCATTGAAAACTGTTTGTAAACGTTAGTTTCTGTATGACCCCCTAAATGTGACAAATCTTTTCCAAGAGCATCATACTTTAGCATAGATTTCAATTTTTAATGTCAAAATTAAGTAGTACTTTTGTGTGATAGTTTAACCTCAATGCCTCTCTATACAGGGTGATACCTCTTCAAGCCCGTGTAGCTTTCATGTCTGTGGGCTCAATATTCTGGAACTTTTGTTTGTCTTCAACTTTGAGCAAGTAAAATCTGCGTATTTTAGGTTATTTTATATCAGCAAGCAGACTTGTGAGCACAAGGTATCTTTTGCATATCCAATCTCTTCCGTGGTTTTGAGCTTCTTAATTCTTTCTGGTTTATGTTATTTCTTGCTTGTTCCAGGTTAATCTGCAGGTCCGGCATCTGGTACATTCGAGAAGAAAATGAGGACCAGAAGCACCTTTTTTAATTGAAATTCATATGCTTCAAATTTAAAGACGAATGATTGTTGTAACAGCTTGGACCTGGTGAACTGATCTTTTCCTGCTTGCCAAAAGAAAAAAAGAACAGGAAAACTTGGTAATTACTTGATCGTTTGCATAATTTTTCATTTGTGTAACTCAAACTGAAGCATGTACATTTTTTGAGATGAAGATCTTCAAAGCTATTGTCGCCTCCTAATGGAGATTGGATTACAATCATATCTATTTTATACTCCTTACTAGCTCAATCCCACCTCCCCATGGGACTCAAATAGAATTTAAGTTGTACATTTTAAAAGGATATGATTTTGCAATTAAACCACTCTGAGAGTAAACAAATAAATAAACCAACTACTGCTTTCAGGTGTTTTTTTTTTTAAAACCACTTTCAGTTGTAGATTTTGTTTTCTTTTAAAACAAAAACTATTACACTAGTTTTTTTTAGTTCTAACACGTTTAGAAGTGTTCAAATTTGTCATTACTAAATACATGATGTTTGTTTATGAGATTTACACTCGAGACTTCTTCCGCTAAAGTGGAAATTAGATGTCATTAGACTAAATTAAATTTTAAATTGCTTTTTTACATGCATTGATGCATTGACAAAGTTGATGGGGGCCAAAAGGTGACAACTGAAAGCTCAGAGGAATAAACTTTTAAGAACAGGCAAATGCAGAGTTCACTTGTCATTAGAGAATTTCAGAACTGCAATATCAACGGATAGAAAATTCTGTAATTTCTGAAGAGAGACAACCGTCACCCTTTACCAGAGAGGATTAAAGTTTTCTAAAGAAATCAAGAACTTCACCAATCAAACACAATCGTCCATGTGTGCATGAGCGATTGTATACATCAACGATAGCTTAAGCGTGTTGTGCGTGCCGATGCTGGGAAATCTCTACCGTAGAATACATTGTCACCTCAATCACATAATCACAGAAACAGGAAAAATATCCCATGTGGGATGGGGTAAGAATCGATTCCTACCTTACTTTCCGTCGAATCTGTTGTAGCTTTTTCACGTAAGCCACCAGACAAAAGGCATCTATAGAATGAAGAAACCATCACATACTTCACCACTTGACATTGCAATGCGAAAGTGTGGAGCATAAAAGCAAAAGAAAACATTGAGAAGTTATAAGTATTCCCTAGTGCCTGAAAGACCTTCAAGCAGAGGAAGGAATAAAAGCTCATAAAATCCCAGAACCATCAACATTGCATCTAACCTTACACCATGAGCAGAAGCACCAACAATAACACTCCAGCCTATTCTCCTCCTTTTCTTACCTATCATGATCCGTATGACTACTTCTTCGGAATCAATGACGATATTGGTGAATGGCCTTTCGGGCAATCTATTAGTCCCCTGTCTGATAATTTTCAAGCCACCCAAGTGAGTATAGTCTTGTCCTCTGTTTCTTTATCGTGCTATTCAAAGATGATGAGATTGTGACATGAATTGTTTTGGTTGCATCAACAGGCTACCAGAACAGCTGCATCGGATTCAAGGCGACCATTTGAGGGAACGCAAGCACGAGCACGAGCACAACCTCTTGGCTTAGCAGGGTAATCACAATCAATTAAATGATTAGTATACACATGTATGAGGTTTAACATCAATAATTTTCAACTTATGTGCATAGAAAAGCTGCAAAGTTTCTAGTTCCGTATGGAAAATTTTAATCAACTATTAATTTTTGGAATAACTTCATTCCCAAGTCTTCTGAGGTGACCTCCTTTTCTGCCAATGTTTGCTCATTTGATGCTACAAGTATTCAAGAATTAGTAAAGCTCTAAGCCTTTAACCATACATATACTTACTTTCTGTTACTAATACGGACGTAACTTGACAAATTATATATCAGTCATTGGATTAAACACAGGCGAATGAGACTTATAATGGGCGAAAAGTGAAGTGCATCTCATCTCAACCGTAGCATCCATTACTTGTGCATTGTTATTTATTTTCTATCCATCTCTTATTAATTTGGGATCACCATCTATACATATACATATGAAATTGCAGATCAGCAGCACCGCCAGGTTCCCGAATTCATATTCTGGTCCTTGGCGATGAAATGGCAGGACAGGGAAACCCCTGGAGACAGATCACCGGCAACCAATGGAACGCAGCCGCCCCGTCTAGGCTGGAACTGGACTCAAGATTGAGCAACACTGAGCAAAAGCGGGCATTGCAGAAGCTCAAAAAAGAAATATACAAACCTTTTAGGAGACTATCACAGAAGGTCAACTTGTATTACAGAGACACGGTTGTGAATGCGAATGAAATGGAGAATGATGAAAATAGCAAGAGGTGCGCCGTTTGTTTGGAAGACTTTGAGCCCAGACAAGAGGTTATGCTCACACCTTGTAGACACATGTTTCATGAGGAATGCATTGTACCATGGGTGAAGAGCAATGGCCACTGCCCTGTCTGTAGGTTTGCAATATGTGAGTAAAGTAAAGCAAGGGAGGCTGCTCTGAATCCTTAACAACAAAAACAATCAAAATATCTTATGTTGAGGCCAATGCTTATGTTGAGACTATCACTCGAAGTTGTATATCAAATGAAGATTGTACTTAAAAAATGCCGAAATGTTTGTGGCTTTAATTAGAATGCCAAAATGCTTGCTAATACTCCACATATAAGGAACTATCTCTTACCAGCTGCTTCTTCAAAAAGCGTTTTTATTGCTCATAATCATTTTTAAATTTTTCTGTCAAACCCAGTTAAAAGTATTTTCGTTTGCCACAAAGCGCTTTTAACCCTTTTGAAAGCGCTCCCCGAATAGAGATAGTTCCTGATATGTGGGGCTCTGGCCTCTATATTTACATCAGATTAGCCTGTTGATGAATGTATACCTGTATTTTCAACGTTTCACTTTCATGTTGTGGTAGCAAAAACGTACACGTAACCCTATTGATCCCCAAAAGAAACCAAATTGAGAAAAAATATCATAGAATTATTTCTCATTAGAGGTCGGTATTGATACATGTCTTTCAACTATCTTCATGTTCACAAGCAAAACTAAATATTCAGTGACAGTACACTTGCATTGACTCCTGTTTAATGTGCTGAGAAAAATCAAATTATAATCTATACCTCTATTACAACAAATAATTTTGTAATTCAAACAAAATTTAAGGTTCTTTGCGTCACGTGGATAAAGATCGTTTTAATTAACTCGAACTTTTAAAATTGTAAAATAATCAAAATTTCCTTGAATATATTATATTCCTGAGAATTCTGTAATTATAAAATAATTGTTGATGAGATTTGAACTCAAAATTTTCTTCCACAAGATGAAAATTAGGTGCAGGTGCCACTGATGAAATGTTTACCGACTGTTTTAGCTGATTGAAAAGAGAAAAAAACAATGTTTTTAGAAAGTTTTGATTGCGTCCACATGGTGCAAAGTGTGTGACGTGTACTCTTTTTTTTCCCAATTCCTGGCTTAAATATGTGACGTGCCCTTTTAAGATCCCCAGCATAAGAACAGAAAAATTAAAAATTAAAAACAAAAATCTTAAACGATTTCCAAGTCCTCTGACCGAAAATGAATTTTCTTCAAAAACGTCCGATAAAAATCCAAACAGGTGAAGAAGACAGGAACTAGCCACTAGCATCAAGCCACGTACGCTGTTCTGAAACCACATCCACTCCATCTAAATACCATTTTGCTTCTTCATCCTTTCTTCCCCTCTCAGCTCTCTCTGCACCAAAGGGTCCAGAGCTATTTATCTCGCTCGCCCTTCTTAAATCCACATTCTTTCCCTCGCAAAAATCCTCTCTTTTGCAAGGTACAAACTTCTTCTACTGTTACTTAGCTTGAATTAGCTTGTATCTGTGATGGGTTTGTTTTCAATTGTTCAGTTTCAGTGCATTTTAGTCCATAACTTGCCTTGTACCCATATGGGTTTGTGTATTTCTATGCCTATGTCTTGATATTGGTACTTTGGAAACAAAAAATCTGGAGAGGGGTTTGGTGGGCTTGGCCTGAATGTGAACTCTTTTAATTTTTTGTTGCTGTCAATGGGATGGGATGCTTCTTTCTTGAGGTAGCTAAATATTATTCATAATTAAGCTTTATTTTGCATGTATTTGTGGGTTTATTGAATCAGAAAGACCATCTTTGTTACCAGTCCTTCAATTTGTCTCGTAATGGCTTCTTTCATTTTCTCCTCGTCCACATAAAAGTTATGCTGTTGTGTTTGCTTTTGATTAAATTCATTTTCTTCTGAAGAAAAAAAAAAGTAACTGAAAAAAATCATGCGTTGGGTAAAACTACATTAAAGGGTTAGTTGAACTTGAATGTGTTGCTATTGGGTTATCCGTTTTAAAAGTTTATCTTGTGGCTATTCCCTCTTTCCATTTATGAGAAATTGCTTAAATATTGTGATATGGGTGAAGATCTTGGAATTCATTCATGTTGTTCTATAAAATGTTGAATTGCTCTAATTTCTACTCCAGTAATGTTTATTCATGTCACCTTTTGTCTTAAGGTCATTATTATAATGCTATGTCTTGAAATAAAGCTGATTTCATCTGCCCCTTACTGTGATATTTTTTGTCTTGCATGGCTGTTGAACTACTTGATTTAATTTCCATAATCTGACAGTCATTCTTGACATTGCAATACTCATGCATTTGTTTTTGGATTTTTCATTAATTCATTAACTTACAAGCACCTTTCTTGTTGTACACACAGATGGCAGCATCGTCAGCATGCCTTGTGGGGAATGGGTTATCTACCCATAGTACTAAACAAACTTTGAGCAAGGACTTTTCTGGGAGACATCTCTTGCACCCTTCAGCTCTGCCATCATTGGGTAAGGTGACCAAAACATCTATCACAAGGGCATCGCTGGACCAAAAGCAGCATGAGGGAAGAAGAGGCTTTCTGAAGTTGTTGCTTGGAAATGTGGGAGTAGGAGCTCCTGCTTTACTTGGGGCAGGGAATGCTATGGCAGCCGATGATCAAGGGGTCTCTTCTTCAAGGATGTCTTATTCTAGATTCTTGGAGTATCTGGACAAGGGCAGGGTGACAAAAGTTGATTTATTTGAGAATGGAACCATAGCTATTGTTGAGGCTGTTTCTCCTGAGTTAGGGAACCGATTGCAGCGAGTTCGCGTTCAACTTCCTGGACTAAGCCAAGAGCTCCTCCAGAAGTTCAGGGAAAAGAACATTGACTTTGCAGCACATAATGCCCAAGAAGATTCAGGCTCTCTTTTATTTAACCTGATTGGAAATCTGGCTTTCCCACTAATCTTAATTGGGGGTTTGTTCCTGCTCTCAAGGCGTTCATCTGGAGGCATGGGTGGTCCTGGTGGGCCTGGATTTCCTCTACAATTTGGTCAATCTAAAGCCAAGTTCCAAATGGAACCGAACACTGGAGTGACATTTGATGATGTTGCTGGGGTAGATGAAGCCAAGCAGGATTTTGTGGAGGTTGTGGAATTCTTGAAGAAGCCTGAGAGGTTCACTGCTGTTGGGGCTCGAATTCCTAAAGGGGTTCTTCTTGTTGGTCCTCCAGGAACTGGAAAGACTCTGTTAGCAAAGGCAATTGCTGGTGAAGCTGGTGTTCCATTTTTCTCCATCTCAGGTTCTGAGTTTGTTGAAATGTTTGTTGGTGTTGGTGCTTCCCGAGTTCGTGATCTTTTTAAGAAGGCCAAAGAGAATGCACCTTGCATTGTATTTGTTGATGAAATTGATGCTGTTGGACGGCAAAGAGGAACTGGAATTGGTGGGGGAAATGATGAAAGAGAACAAACCCTTAATCAGCTTTTGACAGAAATGGATGGTTTTGAGGGCAACACTGGTATCATTGTGGTTGCAGCGACTAACAGGGCAGACATTCTTGACTCTGCCTTATTGAGGCCTGGCCGATTTGATAGGCAGGTGTCTGTTGATGTCCCCGACATACGGGGCAGAACAGAGATCTTAAAGGTTCATGCTAGCAATAAGAAGTTCGATGGAAATGTTTCCCTAGATGTTGTAGCCATGAGGACACCTGGTTTTAGTGGAGCAGATCTCGCAAACCTTCTAAATGAAGCAGCTATATTGGCTGGTCGGCGTGGGAAGACGGCAATTTCACCGAAAGAGATTGATGATTCAATTGATAGAATAGTGGCTGGAATGGAAGGAACAGTAATGACAGATGGAAAGAGTAAAAGTCTGGTGGCATATCACGAAGTTGGTCACGCCATCTGTGGGTAAGTGATAATTTAGTCTCTGGTTCTTGTTGTCTACAAATTCTCTTTATGATAGTTTTCATCAGGCCAAGGTTCATTCTTTACACTGGTTTCCTCTTCGCATTACACCCATGAATATTCTGCGATATGAATCTTACTTATTTTTTTTTAATTATGTTATTTTACAGATATAAAATTAGTTTTGAATGTTTGAATTTGTAGTATATTAATATCATCAGTGGCAAAGGAACCCATCTAATATCTTAAGACCATAGAAACTTGTTTAGGTTTTCTACAAGAGTGTTCATTACTTCATTCGTGATCCAAGTTCATCAACTAAATTTTATAAAAATGCGTTTTAACTTCTGATGGTATAGCGTTGAATGTTTTAGGTTCGCACCGATGCTCACCTTTTTGCTGTATGCTTTTCTCTCACTCTCATTTCTACTCCCTTGCACCCATCCTATCATTTGATATATCCAAAGATATCTTACTTAGCTTGTTATTACTTGTGCTTATGAAGCTCAAATACCTTGTAAGGTAAATTGTAGAAAAATGGAACTTAAATAACCCACACAATGTTTTCATTTTTTCTTCAATGCAGGACATTGACTCCAGGGCATGATGCTGTCCAAAAAGTGACCCTGGTCCCTCGAGGTCAGGCACGGGGTCTTACCTGGTTTATTCCTGCGGATGATCCTACCTTGATCTCCAAGCAGCAACTATTTGCAAGAATTGTTGGTGGGCTTGGTGGTCGAGCTGCAGAGGAAGTGATCTTTGGTGAGCCTGAGGTGACAACAGGTGCAGCTGGTGATTTGCAGCAGATCACTGGTTTGGCCAAACAGGTAACTGAATATATTCATTATCTGGTTATAAATAACTGTCGAATTTCAGTGATCCTGGGTCTTATGAAATGTGGCTTGAAACTCTTAGTTCTTTCATACTTTAGAAGCATAAGAGCTTTATTATATTGTTACTCATGTTAGCTTCCCCATAGACCGGTTAAGGCAGACATTTGAAATTGCCAGTTTAAATAGTGGTTTCCAGTCCTATTTGTTGAATTCCTAGTGTGGCTCCGAAGTTAACTGCTTTAAGAGCACCCTCTCGTTAGCTCTTAAACATATTAAATCAACTGTACTGAGACTTAATTGGCGTTGTTGCAGATGGTCACAACCTTTGGAATGTCTGACATTGGACCGTGGTCGTTGATGGACGCATCCCAGAGTGGTGACGTCATAATGAGAATGATGGCAAGGAACTCAATGTCAGAAAAACTTGCTGAAGACATTGATTCTGCTATAAAGAGATTATCCGATGAAGCATATGAGATAGCATTGACCCACATAAGAAACAACCGTGAAGCAATTGACAAGATCGTGGAGGTCCTCCTTGAGAAGGAAACAATGACTGGGGATGAATTCCGGGCACTTCTCGCTGAATTCGTTGAAATCCCAGTTGAAAACCGGGTCCCTGCTTCAGTTCCATCACCAGTCGCTGTTTAGGTAGTGAACTCATACTGTCATCGACACTTAGCTAAACGTCTGTAATTGATTAAATGTATAAAGCTGTAATTTTTTGATCATATGTAAAGTACTGTAAGTTGGAATGACCAAATATACTTGGGCCCTTGGTCTGTTTGAAAATCCTTGTGACTCTGCAGACTTAAACTGGTAGGTTTTTGTTCGCTCTCTGCTCACACCATGCTCAAGCTTAGCCATGGTTTCACTGTTCATTTAGGTCAAATCAGTAAGTTCTAGTTTTGCGCTACATCATAAGTTGCATTGAATGGTTTCTCTCTTGAGAATTATAGGTTGTAAATTGGTAATTTAGGATCTGGATGAATGTACTAGCCCTCCTGCAATTTACCAAACTATCATTTGTTTCGATTCGATATTGAAGCTATGCTTAAACAGATAGCTCTGGGTATATTGGTGCTTCTCTTTCCTTCTACCAATGTTAATCCTCTAGTGACAATATGTTTTGGCCATGGACTTTTTTACCCATTTGATGCGTGAATCCTTGACAAAAGAAAATTCCTCACTAGTATCTTATAGTAATTTTGATGCTTATATATAAGATTAGTAAACAATGATGGAGAAATATTATAAAAATACATTAGATTTTGTGAAAAAGATCCTTCAGTCAAAATGGTCTCTTTCAGTAAATTGTCAGAGATGCATAAATTTTCCAATTCTAAACTGACTCTCTCACTCTTTAGCAAGATACTTCCTAAAAATAAAATTTTAAAAATGAAAATATAAAGATTCAGCCTGTAAACCTTCGTTAACAATCGAGAAATACCCAATTCAGTATTTACCAAAAAAAAAAAAAAAAAAAAAAAAAAAAAGAAATCCCAATTCAATAAAAAGTGCAAAACACAAAGATCCAACAAAGATAAATTAAATTCGTTCCTTCTACTTCAAAATTTGGACCAACCATATTCAGATAAAACAGCAACTAACTTAAATCTTTATAGCTTGAAGCTCTGACAGACTGAAAATGATCATTACCCAAGAAATAAAAAATCAAAACAAAAGGCCCGATCATAGAAGAACAAATTCGCAGTTCATAGTAAATTAGTATTGAAAATAAAGAGTAGTAGTAGCAAAAGAATTGGTACGTTTGATTAGGCTTTCTTTTTATAAATAAAAAAAGTAAATTTCATTAAATGGAAGCATTGGTTACGATAAGGTCATCAAGAATACAATTCATTAGCCACACAAGGCCTTCTTCTAACTAATAATAAGGACCTTCTTCGTGTAAAGCAAAACGGGCAATAGCATGAGCCACTTTGTTACACTCCCTAGGTTGAAATTGGACTTCAAGAAAACTACACGAACAAGTCTCTCACATCATCCATAATGTTGCCAATAGTAGCCCAAATAGTCTCCTTTGAATTAATCATCATAATATCTTCAAAAAAGTCAGTTTCTATTATGAGAGGGAAAAAACCAGCACTTGCAGCAAATTAAACTCCTCTACAGATCGAATGAAATTCTGTAGCTAGAATGAAAACCCTGCGAGGGCTTTGCATGGCTAGGGCACCCATAAAAACTCCAGAATCATGACGAACAACTGTACATATACTATGCAAGCATGCTGCGTTGTCAGTAGCTCCATCAACATTGAGCTTATAGAAACCTTCAAGGGGACAACTCCAAATCTCATTTTGATTAGCCTTACAAGCACGTGGTTCTTCTTGAGATTTATGAGATTCTTCATAGCTCAAAACTCCTCTCAAGAAGATGGGTTGGATTATGCACACCTTGACCATGAAGATTATCATTTCTAGCTTTCCACAACATCCAACAAATGTAAGCAAATTGCTCCAACTCTAGAAGACAAAACTATTTTAGCTTTCTCAAAGAAATCAATGAAGCTCAACATATGCCACTGCTCAACAGCAAATCCCAACATAGAAAGCCTCCATACTTTCTTGCTTAGTTTGCACTCCCATAAAGCAAGGATAAGAGATTCATTGGACTTGTTACAACAAAAACAAATGCCTTTTGAGATTACTTTCCTGCTCACGGTTGAATATGGTGAGTAGGGTGTATTTATTAAAATTACATTTATTTTGCAATTCAATATATTATTTTTTGTCACTTTATATTAGGGTAAATTAGTAATATAATAAATAGTTTGATAGTAAGGTGTACTCAGTTAATTTTAAGGTTCGTTTAACAACATTCTTTTTAGTATGAAAAATTTTGAAGAGTATCTATATATTATACTTCATTTGAAAAATAAAATCCAAAAGGATTGGCATGAATTCTTTAATACTTCTGTCTTTTTAATAAAATAAAAAAGGGAGCACCATTCATAAATTTTATTGTACACAAAACCCTGTAAAATCTCAAGATCGAGTAAAAAAGAAAAAGGAACTTCCCGCCACAGCACCACCTTGATAAAGTTCCAGTCCTTGCATGTTTTGAATACAACTCGCCAGCCAGATGTATGGGGACAAGTCTTGCAATTCCGTATTCAATACTATACGCATTCCCACTTCACGCTTTCTGTCCACAAACACCTCCAGAGTTGTATCTAAGCTTGGAGACTCCGCCGCAGAACAGTTAAGCAGCCTCTGCTCTAAAGGACATATCAAAGAAGCCTTTGAGAGCTTTAAATCCGAGATATGGTCAAACCCATCTCTCTTCTCCCACCTCCTCCAAGCATGCATACCCAGAAAGTCACTTTCATTAGGAAAGCAGCTCCATTCTTTGATTATCACATCTGGGTGTTCCGCGGACAAGTTCGTATCCAATCACCTCCTCAACTTTTACTCCAAAGTTGGAGACTTGGGAGTAGCGTTAACTCTGTTTGGTCATCTGCCAAGGAGAAATATTATGTCTTGCAACATTTTGATCAATGGGTATGTGCAAAAGGGTGATTTGGAAAGTGCCCAAAAGGTGTTCAACGAAATGCCTGAGAGAAATGTGGCTACGTGGAATGCCTTGGTCACGGGTTTGACCCAGTTTCAATTTAATGAGGAGGGGTTGGGTTTGTTTTCGGAAATGCACGAGTTGGGATTTTTGCCTGATGAGTTCACTTTGGGTAGTGTTCTTAGGGGATGTGCAGGTTTGAGAGCATTACATGCTGGTCGACAGGTTCACACTTATGTGATGAAATGCAGGTTTGAGTTCAATTTGGTTGTTGGGAGCTCTTTGGCTCATATGTATATGAAGTCTGGTAGCTTGGAAGAAGGGGAAAGAGTAATTAAATCACTGCCAATTCGAAATGTGGTTGCTTGGAATACTCTTATTGCGGGAAAAGCTCAAAATGGGCATTCTGAGGCAGTGTTGGATCAGTATAATATAATGAAAATCGCAGGTTTTCGACCTGATAAGGTCACATTTGTGAGTGTTATTAGTTCATGTTCGGAATTGGCAACACTCGGACAGGGTCAGCAGATTCATGCTGAAGCAATTAAAGCTGGGGCTAGCACAGTTGATGCGGTCATTAGTTCCTTAATTAGCATGTATTCAAGATGTGGGTGTCTTGAAGATTCTCTAAAAGCTTTCAAGGAAAGTGTAGGTGGAGATGTTGTACTACGGAGTTCTATGATTTCTGCTTATGGGTTTCATGGACGAGTAGAGGAAGCCATTCAGCTGTTTGAGGAGATGGAGCAGGAAGAATTAGAGGCAAACGATGTTACTTTCTTAAGTTTGCTTTATGCCTGCAGTCATTGTGGATTGAAGGAGAAAGGGATTGAGTTCTTCAACTCAATGGTAGAAAAGTATGGGTTGAAGCCTAGAGTAGAACACTATACATGTGTGGTTGACCTGCTTGGCCGGTCTGGCCGTTTGGAGGAAGCTGAGTCAATGATAAGATCAATGCCTGTTAAAGCAGATGCTATCATATGGAAAACTTTGTTATCTGCATGTAAAATCCACAAGAACGCAAATATAGCAAAAAGGATTTCTGAAGAAGTTATTAGGCGAGATCCACAGGACTCGGCTTCTTACGTGCTACTTTCAAACATTCATGCTTCAGCTAGAAGGTGGCAGGATGTTTCTGAGGTTAGAAAAGCCATGAGAGATAGAAAGGTCAAGAAGGAGCCAGGCATAAGCTGGCTGGAAATTAAAAATCAAGTTCACCAGTTCTGTATTGGTGATAAATCACATCCACAATCTAAGGAGCTTGATATGTATCTTCAAGAACTAACATCCGAGTTGAAGTTGCATGGTTATGTGCCTGATACTGGCTCTGTTTTGCATGACATGGATAACGAGGAGAAAGAATACAACTTGGCTCACCATAGTGAGAAGTTGGCAATTGCTTTTGCATTAATGAACACACCTGAGGGTGTACCGGTAAGGGTGATGAAGAATTTGCGTGTTTGCATTGATTGTCATGTTGCTATTAAGTACATATCTCTAATAAAAAACCGAGAAATTATTGTACGTGATGCTAGTAGATTTCATCACTTTAAAAATGGGAAGTGTTCTTGTGGAGATTACTGGTAAGGGAGGTCATACTGGTAGGTGTTCTTCATCTGATTTAGAAATGTTTTGAGATTACTTTCTTTTTTTATGTCTGTAACCACATCATTCCCGAATTGGGGAGAACTCTATTTTATACAAATAAATGAGAAACTTCTGTCAACATTAACAGTAACGTGATACTCGTTTCATTTAAACTTGGTTTCCAAGTAGTATGCTGTGGGTTTTTCAGGATGATGAAAATAGATAATATATGGTTAGGCTGTAACGTTCTTTGTAATTGGGTATTTTATGGATAATGTCACAATTCTTGCCATAGCTGGTGCCATTTTTTTTCTTATCTTTTGTATGCAGCATAACGGTAAGGATGACCAAATCGAAGGAAGGTGAAGACGACATTGACAAAGTTCTTAGAATTCCCATCATGAAATTTTCATATGTTGACTTGCAAGTTGCAACAGAGGATTTCAAGGAAGAACTTGGAAGTGGAGGGTTCGGTTCTGTGATCAATGGAGTTATGGCAGATAGCACAATGATTGCAGTGAAGCAGTTGGATAACAGGGGCCAGGGGATGACGGCGTTCCTAGTTGAAATTGATACAATTAGGAGACTTCACCATTTTAACCTCGTAAGGTTGATTAGATTTTGTGCATAAATTTCATCCACGATATGAATATATCACCTTGAGGGGTCTTTAGAAAATTGGATTTTCAAGATATTAGAGCAGCAAATGGTCTAGAATTAGATTTGGAAACTCGAAAGAAGATTATACTTGACATAGCCAAAGGGGCTTATCTTCGTGAAGATTGTAGGCAGAAAATAATACACCCTGATATAAAACCGCATGATATTCTCTTGGATGAAATTTCAATGCCAAAGTTCCAGATTTTGGGCTGTCGAAGCTAATTGTAAGAGATGGGAATCAAGTGCTAGGAACTCCAGGGTGCCTTGCCCTTGCCAATAGTCACTGTTAAAGTGGGATGTTTATAGCTTTGGAATTGTTCTTATTGAGATAGTCACAAGAGGGAGAAATGGGGATCGCTCAAGGTCAAGCCTATTTACTGCAAACGTTGCAGAAAAGAGCTCAAGAGTGCCTCCCAACAGGTCTCATCTTGTATTAACTTTGAACTATATTTGGTGGGGTGCGCCAGGCCCATGCAGTAGTGCAACACTTGGGCGACGCTCGAGAGCCCCATTAGCAAGCTAACGTAGCGGGCCCTCCCCCTAAAGAAATTAATTTAATATCGTGTGAGCCATTGGCCCACGTATCAGATATTAAACTGATAAGAACAGATACTACACTTGATCTTAGCCAAAAGGCCGAGAAAGGTATGCTTCTTCTCTTGTTTGGTTTCTGCCTTTATACACCACTTCACCAACGCACTTTTCTCCTGCAGCCGATGTGGGATATGAAACTTCATAATGTTTTTTATATTACTTTTGAAATTATATATTATATACTTTGTGATGTTGAGAAGGACCAAATTGGAGGAAGAGGAAGGCAATAATCTTGTTGAGCAAGTTCTTGGAATGGAAATAATCATGAGGTTTTGATCAAATGATGAAATTGCAAGTTGCCACAGAGGATTTCAAGGGAAAAACTTGGAACTCGAGGTTTTGGAAGAGTTGGGAGCCTACACTACATGAATTAAGAGCAATTGTATTTTCAAGAGATCAGAGCAGACCAATGGTACAGAATTAGGTTGGGAAACTCGGAAGAAGATTAAACTTATACATATATAGCCCAAGTATTGGCTTATCTCCATGAAGATTGTAGGCAGAAAATAATACATTTTGATAAAATAAATGCCAAAAAGTTTCTGAACTTGGGTTGTCCAAGCTATTTGCCAGAGATGTGAGCCAAGTTTTATCCTTGTTGGCAACCAAAATTAGAAAATCATAAAGGTGGTGATGTGAAATAACAAAATACGAGAGTAGGTTCTTTATTTCTTCCTTTTCATGCTTACTCTTTCAAGAAAACTTATCAAATGCAGACAACCTATCTGAGATGGCAAGTCCTTCCAATCTATGAAGATCTCTACGTTGAAATTGCTTTCACTGCTCCCAAAGCACCAGGTAATCAATCTCTTTAACCATGGTGTTACTCTGCAAAATTGACACTTCATACTTCATTGACTTAAGCATAAGAGAATTCGGTCAGTACCATATTGGTGCCAAGGTCCTTACCGATCTTCTCGTCTTGCAGATCCGCTCTAAGTTGCCAAAGGAACACTGGAGCAGCACTTGAAGAATTCATTCCCCTTTTAAGTTGACTTCAGTTTTGAACGTCAACAATTGTGTTCACTTTGGTTTTTGCCTTTCGACCTATGGACCATTATTTCTTTATGGGTCAAGCATTACATCCACTAGTTTTACAACAAATGAAACTCTCTTCTTTTTTATGAGGCTATTGGCAATTTTTTAAACATTGTTTCAGTTATCAAAGTATAATTTACCTCTTCCGAAAAAAAAATAGAGTATAACTTACCTCAAAAGTTTGTCTATGCCCTTAGAGCAGTTCCACTCATTTGTCATGGCAAAGGGCAAGGGTAAGTAAGGGCGAGTACAGTTTACGTGAATAGTGTTTGCCTTGACAATTTTGTATTTACTTTCCTACCCATTGCCACGGCAACCCAAAGACAATCACTATTCACATGAGATAATTTAATTTATACTTATGATACGAGGAGACGTATTCATAAAAAACAATTTGATAAGAACATTCCTAGGTAAACAATGTATTTTATTTCAGAATTCTTTCCAAATTGTTTTTTTCAATTTTTATTACATAAAAATTGTTAGCCATTGGATGGAGAAAAAAATTTGAATCGGACGCCCTAAGAGCCGCCACATGGCGCACATGACTGTTAGAGATTTCTTCGCTGAACGAGACGTGTGCTCGTGAATAATTTATTTGCTAACGTCAGCTCCTTCAGTAGCATCTCAGGATGGTCTTGCCTGATTTTGATGGAGCCCATAAGTTGCCAGGGCTAGTTTTGTTGGTGTGGTGATCTTTTTCAACCCAGGTCCCTTTTTGCCATGGCACAAGCAATGGATGGAAGTGATCTAGGGATTATTATTTGGTCCGTGAGCTGAAAAGGGTAGTATGAGGCCCAATGGGCTAAAGCCTGGCCTGATAGTTAGGCCCGCTCGATTTAGCTCGTTTTAAGATTGGCTAGGGCTTGGGTTTAGGATTTGAAACCTTTGCAGCCCATTGTCCGCTCCTACTAGGCCCACCTATGGCCCAACCAACCCAAGTAGGCCCACCCATGGCCCGATTAGTTCGGCCCGAGTAGGGCCTTCCATTATCTTATTTCCATCCCAAACATTTAAGTAAATGTCTTGTCTTTTTATTTTAAGTTATTTTTATATTACTCCATTTACTTAAGTTTACAATGTAAATAAGAAAATACCCCTCATTTGGATTCAAGTAAAAATAGGGAGATTCACTATTATACCCAATATAGGGGCCTAAATTATTATTATTTTTAAAAAAACCTATATGAAATGGATTTTAGAAATACATCCAAAGTCCATTTACAACATAACAATGAGGCTTTTAACTTCTTATAAATTACAAAATTGCCATCGATTTCTTAAAACAAGCCCAACCCCAAAACCTCATTAAAAAAAAAAATCAAAAAACTCAATAAGACATTAAAGTAATTTAATAATCAAAATTAAATTCAATAAGGACAACTGTCATTTTTGGGTTTTTTTTGGGTTTGTTTATAGAAATTAAATGGTGTAGGATATATTTATATCATTAATGCTAAGTGTCCGTTTGACATTGCTTATTTAGGGTGATAAGTGATTTAAAAAAAAATTTGGGAAGCCTAGCCCTTTTGGTAAACAATGAGAATCACTTATTATTAAAAATTACTGTAAGAGAAAGCTATAAGGGAAAATAGTTAATTATGTGCTTTTATTTTCTGATTATGCAGGAATCAGTTTCGAAGAGACGCTGGGTTTAATGATTATGCGGGAATCATTTTCTGATTATGCATCAACAAATTCTCTTACAGTTATTTTTAATAGCGATTATTTTTACAGTACAGTAATGCCAAACTGGCCCTAAGTACTTTATGGCTAAATTGTCAAAATCGCCATGAACTTTTTTCCTTAATTCGAAAATTGAAACTTGAACCATTGAAAATGATAATAATTGGGTCCTGTCATCCTCCCCCGCTCCATCTCTTGATATACTACGTGTCGTTTTTGCAAATAGGGGATGGCGTATATTGCCGTCTGCCTGCCGCTGTCCTGAGTAGTAGACACAGACGATAGATTCGGAAAAGCCCTGCTCCAACTGGTTGGTTCGTTTATTGACGCCATGGATTCCCTCCACAGCCTGCACAGCTCTGCTTCAAAGCAAAGCCCATCTAATTGTATGTAAAAGTTCCTACTTGAACCTTTTTTTTCCCAACATTTGTTCAGTGATTTTGAGCATCATTTTCAACATCGACGCTGAGTATTCAATTCATAGCTAGAAAGAGCAGAGGTTCATGGCCAGAGCTCCATCTTCAATCTTAATCTTCCTCCGCCAAAACCCTCGTGCCCGCCAAAACCCAAATACCCAAATCAGATACCATATAACAGAAACCAAAGAATGTGACTTTACAGAAGTTGCCCAACATATTTGTAAGATTATTAGAACAAAACCCAGATGGGAGCAGACTCTGCCCTCTGAGTACCCTTCTTTCAATTTCTCTGATCCCCAGTTTTTCACCGAGCTTTTGAAGCTCCAAAAGAATGTGCTTTTATCGCTTCGATTTTTCTTCTGGTTGAGCTCTCATAATGGGTTTTCACCCGATCCCATTTCGTGTAAAGCGCTTTTCAGTGCCCTCGTGGAGGCTAAGGCCTGCAATGCTGCAAAATCTTTTCTTGAACATACCAGTTTTAGCCCTGAGCCTGCCTCATTAGAAAGTTATATTCAGTGTCTTTGTGAGGGTGGATGTATTCAGGACGCGATTGATGTGTTTTATAGGTTGAAAGAGGCTGGAGTGTGCCCTGCTATAATGACTTGGAATGCGGCTTTGTCGGGTTGCCTTAAGGTTGGGAGGACTGATTTTGTTTGGAAATTGTATCAAGAAATGATAGAATGTGGTGTTGTAGCAGATGTTGATGTTGAGACTGTTGGGTATCTCATTCAAGCTTTTTGTGCTGATAACAGGGTTTCAGAAGGTTATGAACTTCTTCGACAGGTTTTGGTAAACGGACTAGTCCCTGAAAATGCTGTTTTCAATAAATTGATATCTGGGTTTTGTAAGGAGAAGCAATATACTAGAGTATCCGAACTCCTCCATACCATGATTGCAAAGAACCGTGTCCCAGATAATTATACATATCAGGAGGTAATCAATTGGCTGTGTAAGAAAGGAAAGGGGCTTGAGGGTTTACGTGTTTTTAATGATCTTAAGGATAGAGGCTATGCTCCAGATATTGCCATGTATACGACCATGATTCATGGTCTTTGTACAATGGGTTGGCTTGGGGAAGCTAGGAAGCTGTGGTTTGAGATGATTGAGAAGGGATTTCATCCAAATGAGTACACATACAATACAATGATTCATGGGTTTTGTAAGATTGATAATTTTGAAGAGGCCAAGATCTTGTACAAGGAGATGTGTAATAAAGGTCATAAAGAAACCACAGTCAGTTACAACACAATGATGACAGGGCTGTGTTTACATGGAAGAACCGACGAGGCATATAGATTGTTCCAAGAAATGCACCAGAAGGGTATTGTTCGTGATTTGATAACTTACAACACTATAATCCAAGGTTTCTGTAAGGAGGGCAAGATAGTAGAAAGTATGAATTTATTCCGAGAGCTCCTGGCTCAAGGTTTACAGCCATCAACTTACTCATACACCCCACTTATTCAGAAGCTTTGTCAGGTTGGAGCTGTACAAGAAGCAAAAGGTTTGTGGAATGATATGAAGAATATAGGTTTGGAACCAATTGTCGGTACTCATGATTATATCATCATTGGGTTGTGTGATCAAGGAGATGCTGCAGAGGGAATGGAATGGTTCATAGAAATGTTAAATAGTAAACTTAAACCAAAGCAGGAAACATTGGGAAGACTGGTTGAATGTCTCACACAAAGAGATAGGTTGGATGATTCTTTACTTGTTTTAGAATTTATGTTTAGGACAGGTTATGCCCTGGAAAAAGGCGTATGTCATTCCCTGGTCAATAAGCTTTGCTGGGAGGATAACCATTTTGTTGAAACATGCCTAGGGGAGATCTTAGAAGGAAAGTGATGTTTCAACTGTTTTTGAGATGTTCCTTGTAACTTGTGTAAGTTACTTCTTTTTTACAGGAAACTTCTGTAAGTTACTAATAATTAGAAATGCATAAATGATTTTTCGCTTCCTTTCAATTATTTTACAGCTAGTAATCATTTTGCAGCGTGCTTTGTATGATTATTTATTGTGTTATGAAATTTGTTAGTGAGTAAGAGGCTGTTTTTTATTTATTTTAAAGACTCGAATGAAAGTTACAAAAAACCCTAAGTCTGAGTAAGATATCACAATTGGATGCCACGAGTTTAAGATCAGTGGGTACTCACTCGTCAAGGGTATGGGAATCGTCAAGTACATTGGATCCTATTCATTTGTGGCCGGTGGCTATACACGGGATACATATTTCTATCCAGATGGCAAGAGCGTCGAGGCCAATGCCCCATCCGTGTCTTTCTTCATAGCTCTAGCGAGGGAGGGCACGGACGTTAGGGCTTTGTTTTCGGATCAGAGAGAGAAACAACGGCACAGGGTGTAGCCATTTTCTGAAGAGGCTCCACAGTGATCCCGATACGCTTAAATACTGTGGAAGCATGTGGTATGCACTGAAATTTTTTATTTAAATGCATAGTTTTATTAATATACATATATATATATATATGTATGTATGTATGCAATTATGTATGCATGTATTGGATTCTGATTTCAAATATCTGTTTGAAAGTGAGGCTTTTGGTGTTGGATTATTTAGTACATGATGGTATGGCCTGTCTTTGATATGGAATGTTGCAGGTTTGTTGAGTTAATATTAACTATGCTTATAGGGATTAAAGGCTTTTTTAATTCTTTTTTAACCAATTTAAGTTGAATAGATGGTAAGCTGAATGCAGTTTATTCCTGATGCAGTTATCAAACTGGACTCCGCCCCACTCCCCTCTCACCAGCCATTGTCAAACGCTTTCTTGCTCTCTCTAAATTCATTAGCTGTCGTCGTTGGTTTCTAAACTTTCCATGATCTTCGTTTATTAATCAAGTTGGTAAGCCTAATAGATGTTTCTTTGTTCAGATCTGTATAGTTTTCTTCTTTTCCTTGGGCACATAAGGCAGCTGTGTATATTTGAATAGCTCTGAAAAAAAAAATGATACCATACAACAGAAACCAAAGAATGTGACTTTACTGAAGTTGCCCAACACATTCGTGAGGTCGTTTGAACAAAACCCATGGGAGCAGACTCTGCCCTCTGAGTACCCTTCTTCAATTTCTCTGATCCCCAGTTTTTCACCAAGCTTCTGAAGCTCTAAAAGAATGTGTTTTTATCACTGAGATGTTTCTTCTGGTTGAGCTCTCATAATGAGTTTTCACCTGACCCCATTTCGTGTAACGCGCTTGTCAGTGCCTTCGTGGAGACTAAGGTCTGCAATCCTGCAAAATCTTTTCTTGAACATACCAGTTTTAGCCCTGAGCTTGCCTCATTTAGAAAGTTATATTCGGTGTCTTTGTGAGGGTAGATATATTGAGGATGCAATTCATGTGATTTATATAGGTTGAAAGAGGCTGGAGTGTGCCCGGCTATAATGACTTGGAAGGCGGCTTTGTCGGGTTGCCTTAAGGTTGGGAGGACTGATATTATTTGGAAATTGTATCAAGAAATGATAGAATGTGGTGTTGTAGCTGATGTTGAGTTGAGACTGTTGGGATATCTCATTCAAGCTTTTTGTGCTGATAACAGGGTTTTGGAGGGTTACGAACTTCTTCGACAGGTTTTGATAGATGGTTTGGTCCCTGAAAATGCTGCATTCAATAAATTGATTTCTGGGTTTTGTAAAGAGAAGCAGTATACTAGAGTATCCAAACTCCTCCACACCCTGATTGCAAAGAATCGCGTCCCAGATAATTATACGTATCATGCGGTATAATCAATTGGCTGTGTAAGAAAGGAAAGAGGTTCGAGGGTTTACGGGTTTTTAATGATCTTAAGGATATAGGTTGTACAATGAGTTGGATTGGGGAAGCTGCGAAGCTGTGGTTTGAGATGATTGAGAAGGGATATCATCCAAATGATTACACATACAATACATAAGGGTCATAAAGACACCAGTCAGTTACAACGCAATGATGACTGACAGGGCTGTGTTTACATGGATGAACCGACGTGGCATATAAATTGGTCCAAGAATGCACCAGAAGGGTTTTGTTCGTGATTTGATAACATACAACACTGTAATCCAAAGTTTCTGTAAGGAGGGCAAGATAGTAGAAAGTACGAACTTATTCGGAGAGCTTAAAGACTTGAATGAAAGTTATGAATACCCTAACTCTAAGTAAGATATCACAAATTGGTTCTTTAGCTGTCATCGTTGGTTTCTAAACTTTCTATGGTCTTCGTTTATTAATCAAGGTGATATGCCTAATAGTTGTTTCTTTGTTCAGATCTGTATAGTTTTCTTCTAGTCCTTAAGCACATAAAGCAGCTATGTATATTTGAATACCTAAGCAAATGGGTTTGGAAATATGCTTTAGCTCTATTCTGTTCCCGTATTTTCAGTTTCAATATGTACTTCTTAATTGGCTTCTGTCTAAGTTAATTTTTGGTTACTTTTCTCTGGATGTTAAAGTAGAATTAACTCAGATTTGTATGTTACTTTTTTGTGTTTGAATTTGTTCCCCTTTGATGCAGTTTTCAGATATCTCTAAAGAAACTACATATCCTCTGGACTATGTTGCTTTCTACATATCTCTGATGAAATATGTTGAAATTTGGGTGTTGTGGATTGTTCACTTCTATTGAAATGCAGCAGTCGTGTGCTTGGGCGTGTCCTGCATATGTAATTACTTTTGTGCAGCTTTCAAATTTTTGCAGAATTTTATTTACCATAGTTGCTAAGAAAATAACATTTATTTTGTAAAGTTTTGTTTTACGTTGACATCTACTCCTTGCATCGTCTTCTTTTTTTAACATAATTAATTTCTTATTAGTTCCGCAAAATGGTTGTGCTTAAATTTCAATTGTTTTCATTCTTCCACTGTTGTAAACCATCAGTGAGTTTCGTATCCTCCTACGGCTTTGTTTTGTTTTGTTTCAGTAATCTAATTCATAGTCTTATAAAGACAAGTTCTAGCATTTAAGTTTTTGAGTGTGCTATAAACTTCGTGAAAACTAGAAACTTTGTGATAGACGGATGACCATACCACCTTCAACTCCTAAGAATGTACTATTACTAACATTGTGACTTACTGAACTCGACTGGAGGATGTTATGTTTCTGCTTCTGTAACGGATCCATACCAGACACTGCAGATGCAACTTTGTGCCACTGACTCGATGTCCTTGAGGCTTTTAGATAGCTTGCCTTGCAGCCTTATTTATTTGATTTTGAATCATTTATGTTGTTAGCCAGGAGAGACGTGCTTTTCTTCTTTTCTTAACAGTCGTGAGTTTTAATTTCTGTTTGTCATGTGATATATAGAGGAAGCAGTTGGAAAAGTATAGTTTCACCGAATCAATGAAGCTTATTGCTGTTCTCTCTAGCAAAGGATGAGAGAGAATATATATAGTATCAGTTGAACTAAACTAGGAAATATATTGTGAACTCTTTTAAAGTTGGTTATAATTTTTACTGTAAAAAGGTCACAAAGTAATGTAATCAGTTGACAAATGTTTTCATAATGTAGGCTGGTTAGGATGAATTGGGACAGTAGTTTGTAAATACGTCATTATCTTTAATATATTAAATGCTTTATTTTCCAATGAAGTTCTGACCATAGTTGCACTTAAATTCGAATCCTCTTTCCACTTAGACTTAGAGGTGCAAGGTCGAATCCTCTTGAAATAAATTAAAGTTGCTTTTCTACGTAAAACGAATACATATGGTCTCTTTCATGCTCTTCATCCTTATATTCGTTCTCCCTTGGAGAACATGGCTTCCAAATTTCTTAGGCAGTGAAGTAATTAGAGCACTTCCACCGCAATAGGCTGGCCCGGGCAGGACAGGGCCTAGGCTTGCGAAGCGCTTCCAGCGCTCAAACGCAACCTAAGCAACGAGTGGGAGCCATCAACCCGGACAAACCCAAAAGCAAATCTAGCTCGCGCTATTGCCTGAGGACTGGTGACGCCAATCTAGTCTTTCTGCTCCAATCCAACAATTGCCAATTTTTTGTGGAAAAAAAAATTGAAAAAAAAAAATTCAAATTTTTTTTTTTAAAATATCAAAAAATTCTGAAATTTTTTTTTTCTATAAATACCTACCAATATTCTTCATTTTCAATACAAATTCTTCTCCTTCCAATATTATTCACTTTCTACACCAAATTTTCTACTGAATTCCATTTGTGTAAAAATACAAATGGCCTCTTCCATCAAAGCCGGAAAGTTGTGGACAACCATGAAGATGTTTTGTTGTGCAAGTATTGGGTCCAAGTTGATCATTGCTCGATCACGGACAATGAGATGAAGTTCTCTCATATGTGGAGAAAAATTCATGCCGAATTTTTTGAAAGATCGGGTTCGACTCATATGGAAATGACATTGGCTAGTAAAAGTGGCGTATCCACATAGGGGCAAGACCGCAAGCCCGGAATCCACCATAGGAGGCCAAGAACTTGACCCCTGCAAATGCTTAGAAGGTGTATGATGAAATGCCCTAAAGAGGGAGCAGCCATAGCTAGGAGCAAGCAAGAAGCTTGCTGCGTAGCGCTTCAAATTTTTTTTTTTCCTGACGTCAAAACGACTTCGTTCCACTTAAGTGGTTTTTTTAAAATAAAAAAAAACTAGGTAAAAAGACGTCATTTTGGTTCAAGTTTTAGGGAGACTTGGGAAAAACCCAAAGGAGAGAGAAATTTTTTAAAAGAAGCCAAAATGAGCAAAATTGCCCTTATTTAATTTTGGATTTCCTAAGGAATCATTTACATTTGCATGTTTTTGATTTGAAAGTTGAGAGGTTTTTCTGTCTTTTTTTAAACAGCTTTGGTTTTTTTCAAAAGTGAAAGTTTTTTTGTGGCTAAAACCTAAATTTACTTAAATAATAATTTAAAATAATAAAAAAATAAAAAAATAAAAAAAGAAAGACAGAAACCCACATGCAGCACAACAACTCGATAAAAGAAAGTACAATCAATTGCAAACACATACTAAGCAAATTGATTACTGTTTGTCTAAGAATACTATACGGTGAAATCAAACACATGTGCCTTAGATATCTTTTGGATATAATATGGCGACATGTTAATGAGTTCCAATTTATTATTAAATTACAAGCCAAACATATATTTTACCTATTACACAACCTTGATTGCTGAAGGCTTGAAGCTTCCTTTTACAAGCTCAACCCTGCAGATTTGGATCATTTTTCTACTGAGTCAGGTGACGTTCATGCAAATTGTACCTTTTAGCATCAGCTTGCAAAGAAGCCAAGATCATCATTTTTCTGCTTGGTTCTGCCCTCTCCATTGTTTTATATGCATCATCCATGGTGGCCATGACACGGTAGCACAACCATTAAGTATGGCTTTTATGGTGGATCCAGAATTTCTTATCTGCTTTGCAAACAACTTAAGTAAACCTTACCTGACTTGTATATGTTGACCTCTTAGAATTGAACCCTGGAGTTTGATGAGTTTAACATAAAAAGCTAAAGGCGGAAAAAAAAAAATTTCCTGAATTAATCTATAAAACCAAGTTGTGTTTATCCTGGGCCAAATCATTTGTTTTGTCTAACATTTTCCCATGAGTCGAAGGACCTATTACAATTTACAAATATTTTTCTTGGTAATATATTTCCTGGAAACAAGCCCTCTATCAAAGAGGCTAAAAGAATTATAAACGAAAGTTGCTATCATCAATATCGTCACTATCATCAACAAGAAAACATATTGTACATAATCTATAATATGCAAGAGAGAAATACATATAGTACTTTCTTATATTGAAAATTTGACATAAAATACGAGAGTGGTACATTTTGTATAGAATTTTTTTACCTTTTAGCTGTTGACCCCTGCAAGGAAAATTCCTAAATCTGCCACTGGCTAGTAAGTGGAAGATTTTGAATAAAAAGTTAGGAAAATAGAGAGATACGTTGGCAAAAGCGAGGGACAATGTTCGAAGTGGCTAAAATCTTGGCAACGAAGTAAATTATTTGCATTTCCAATTTTTATTTTTATTTTTAATTATAGATTATGCAAGCACAAACGTGGTTCGGTGCCATTTACAAAGGCAAAAAATATTTCAACAGTCACCAATGTTGGGAGGTTGTGAAAAATTGTTCGAGATTCAAAATTATTCCCACAAGTCTGACCGTTGTTTTGAATGAGATGTAATTTCATGATTCATTGGCATCAGATTCGCCGTTGGAGTCCCTGATGAATCAAGACTCACCAACCCAAAAGGAGCCGAGACCTATTGGGAGATAGGTGGCAAAGGCCAAGAGAGGGAGCAATTCGACCAATGATTGAGCAAAAATTTTGGAGCAAATTGCCATCAACGACACACTGCAAATTGAGAGAGACATGAAAAGAGATGCGGCTGACAAGGCAAGAAATGTAGCATTTGCAAGAGAAAGGGAGTGTACACAAAGTCATTTTGGATGCTAGAACGAAAGGATGTTATGAGAAGAAGGCTTTTCCATGACGATGGACCTAGCAATACGGATTAGTTAAATGATGAAAACCATTAGGTTGTATTGACAGAGTTGTCATTTATTAATTAGTTGTATTACTTGTCTTTTATTTAATTATTTGTATTGCTTGTCTTTTATTGAATAAAGAAAGCATTCAATAATATAGCTATTTATTTAAAACATTGCACACATTAAAAAAAAAAAAAAAAAGAGAAGAAGCATAATTCATTACAAAACACAAACAAAGCATAATTCATTACAAAACACAAACAAAGCATGATTCAAAACAAAACACAAACAAAGCATAATTCAAAACTAACCATTAAACTTGACTTCATTGACCATGATTGTCTCTCAGCGCCCATCAAGTCAACTTGACATTTTTCGTGAACATAAGAAAATTGTATTTTCGTATAACGGTCAATCATATTGTTGTTGTAATGGCCGTCCCTAATCAACGGTTCATGCTCTAGTGGTTGTCTATTTGGTCCCATAGGCCATTCATAAATTATTGTCAATGCCGTGTTCATGGGATCAAGTTCAAACATCTCTGGTTCATCATAGTCATACTCATTCTCCACAATCATGTTATGGAGAATGATGCACGTCATCATAATGCTCTGAAGCACCTCTTCATCAAACATACAAGCAGTCCCCTAATGATTGCCCACCAAGCTTGGAGAATACAAAAACACATTTCCACAGCTTTCCTATAACCCTTTTGATAGACAGCAAAGTATTTTTCCTTCTCCAATTAGGGATGCGGAATTGTTTTAACAAATGTCGTCCACCTCGATAAATTCCGTCTGCTAGGTAGTACCTACCCTAGTAGATGGTATTGTTGATTTCATACGAGATCTGAGGGGCTTGACCTTTCAACACATCGTTGAACACCGAGGATTGACTAAGCACGTTAAGGTCATTTTGAGATCCATCAACTTCGAAAAAGGAATGCCAAACTTAGGTATCGAATGATGCAACGGCTTCCAGAATGATACTTTTTTGGCCCTTCTTATTCCCATAATCACCTTGCCAGGCAGTTGGGCAATTCTTCCACTGCCAATGCATGTAGTCGATGCTTCCAATCATGCCCGAGAAACCTTGAACCTTGACATTTTATAGAAACCTTTGGAGGTCCCTAGGCATAGGTATACGGAGGTAATCCCTCGGGTAGAAAGTTCTGATTGCATCAGAGAATCTAACCAAGCTCTCTAGGATAGTGGATTTCCCCATCCTAGCAATTTCATCCACCTGGTTTGCAGATGCGCCAAACGCAAACATCCTAAAAGAAGTTGTAAGTTTTTCCTCCGAAAAAAGACCCAACCCCCCAGTAGCACCGTATTTCTGAATGAAGTATGTGTCATAATTGCAAACATCATGCATGATTTTATTGAACAAATAGGGTTGCATTCTATATTGCCCTGGAAAATCAAAACTAAAGTACAATGAATTTGTGATAAAGTAATCTTCCAAGAGATTCTTACCCCGAGAGTGCCTACGTCTGTTTACATTCGAGCCACGGTCGGGTTGTGAACCACAGTGGTGTTGGCTTGATTGATGGACCATACCCATTGCCATGGCAACTTGATCATCATCTTCTTCCCACTTCCTTTCTTCTTCAGCTCGTTTGCGCATTCTTTCTTTATTTTCTCTCTCTTGCCTCTCCAACAACCTCCTCATGTAAAACATTGAGAGTAGAATGTGTTTTCTAAAATATGAGAAATGAAAGGATAGAGATGATGTGGTGTGAAAGGTCTGAGTTGAGACTGGTTTTATAGAGTGATTTAGAAGATAGAGATGACACGTGACGCAATTTTAGAAGATGAAAATCTTATAAGAAATTTGATATTTGAATTTTATAATAAATATTAACAACCAAAAATCTTATCTGAAATTTGAGATGTTAATTTTATAATAAATATGGACACGTGACATCCGAAAATTTTATACGAAATATGAGATGTGAATTTTATAATAAATATTGACATGTAGAAATTGAAAATCTTATCCAAATGAATCGTTTAAATATAAAAAAATTATAACCCATTGTCATGACGAATGGGTGAAAATACTACTACAACACAAACTTGAGTTTAAAAGTAATAAAAGGTTGGAACTAGATTTGATGGGATGCGCCATGCCCATGCAATAGTGCAACGCTTGGGCGACGCTCGAAAGCCCCAATAGCAAGCTACTGTGGTGGGCCCTTCCCCTAAAAAAATGAATTTAATATCGTGTGAGCCATTGGGTCACGTATCAGATATTAAACTGATAAGAACAGATACTACACTTGATCTTAGCCAAAAGGCCGAGAAAGGTATGCCTTTTCCTTCGCTTGGTTTCCCATTTTATACACCAGTTCCTCAACGCACTCCTCCTCTGCAGCCGATGTGGGATATGAAACTTAATTTTTTTTTAATATTACTTTTGAAATTATATATTATATACTTTGTGGGGTTGAGAAAAACCAATTGGAGGAAGAGGAAGGCAATAATCTTGACGAGCAAGAAGTTAAGAGGAAATTTTTTTTTCTTTTCCATTTCAGTTATTATATGGACCAAGCTTGAGTTGAATTTAGAAGGTTGATGAGCCTGCCCAGCAATTGGAATTTGACTGCAATCTGAAAATACACTTTGTGCAACAACAAGGTGTTGTTCTAAACATGGCAGCAATAGCTCATGAAATTGTTTCTTGAAAATGAATAGAACCTCTGATCAAACCATTAGCTAAGGCCAAAAGATCGAACCCTCAAACTTCTAAACAAATTAGGTTCTGATGGTTTTTTTATTATTGTTTTAATTTGCATATCATCCACCGTCTTATACCTGTGTGGGCCTTTTGAGGATTTGTAGTTGTGATGTTTTTGTCCCACATTGGAAAAATTGATGTTTTGCATAAGAGTTTAAAAGATATAACTTTTTAGTCCATAGTCAACGAATTGGGGCTTGGATCCTTCAATTCTATCGTGGTATCAGAGTCATGTTATTTGCATGTTGCCACCACATATGTGTTGCTCATATAAATAACCTGGCTCTGATACCATAACAGAATTCTGTTATCCATAATAGAATTAAAGGATCTAAATTTTTTAGATTTGGTGTTTTTATTTATATATTTGTTCGTAACTTTTAATTCCCTAGAATATAAATGGTTTAATTCTAGAGAACCAGACTTTAATACAATCCAAGCATCCGGATAAGAGAAACTGTTCTCTCAAAAAAGTTTATTTGCTGCTTTATTCTATTGTTTGAGAACAGGGATATTATTTGTTTACTTTATTTTTTGTGGAAGGATATTATTTGTTTACTGAGTTGTTGTGACCATACTTGCATTTACTAAAACGTTTTCGTTTAGAATAACTAATTTTGGTCTGTTTGTTCTGTTATACCCTCCAAATTTTAGTCATTTTGACATGTAATTATGAAATTGGGGATATTATGCTAGGAGCTTTGGGGTGGCATTATCTTCATGTGCAGATTATAGCCGCTACTGAAACTTACAAGTTAACCTCTGTACAAAAATTCCATTGTTAATGTTCAACCCGCCGCCGTCAAATGATTGGGCGTGAAGCATCTGTAGGTGGTTTTCTAAGTACGCCTGCCGTCAAATCCGAGGGCTCAACCCTGGACATGCGGTGGAAACTACCAAGCTGGAGCACCAGGCACCATTTCAACAATTTGATGCATGTTCTAAGTTCCTGCCAAGTCTAAGCATACTCCGAGTATAACACTTTCAAAGTCTGAACTTTCCAGTTGCCAGAGTGCACAAATAAAAAAGTAAAAGATTGAATTCTTCTTCAAGATTGCAAAGCTTAATGTTATAGTTTTATGAAGATGATTACCATGATGAGACTCTGAATAGTAGAATCTCCCAAGATTGCTACCTCTTGCTTCCATTTTCATTCCAACTTAATGATCAACCAATCATTTGCTGTTATCCGTCTGCTGAGAAACTATATACAAACAAAATGGGGGAAGCAATATAGGAAAAACTACCAACTTTATACACTATCCATACCCTAAATATGGTAAAGATGCCTCCTGCCTAATCTATACTTCTGTCTCAAAAATACTAACTCTGTTATTGAAAAAACAACAAAATTTGACTCAGTTTTTCATGGAGAGCTTTCATATCCTTCTTCAACGGGTGGCAAAGAATCAAAGGCTTTCAGAAAGACATTTAAGCATGTTTATCACTTCCGTTGTATCATCCAAATAATAAGTTGCCTTGCTAGGCTTTTGTCCAACCGTGCAAGCGAAAACTGAAGGATTGGGAGAGAGAGTACTTCTCAGCATAGCATTATCAAATATCTCAAACATGTCCTCATCAGATCTGTCATCACCAATACAGAGCACAAAGTCTGCATGTTTTCCATTCTCAGCCATTGATGAGAAAATCTTCTCTGCTACGTGCCCTTTACTAACTTCCTAGAATCATAAACAAACAAATAGAAGTGAAAAAAAAATTATCTTTCTCTGGATTCTAGATTGATATAACTGTTTAACTTTATACATGAAATAAAACAAAGTCTATAAAGAAAAAATTATGAGACACACTAATGATGGCCTATGCCAGCAATGGAAACGACAGCAGGGTAGCAGATCAAAGCAAAGTTTTCTATCAATAATGAGACCCTTACCTGGCAGTTAATGGTCAGAGTAACAACCAATACATGTCCCAAATGTATATTTGAATTGAAAAAGAAAAGAAAAACGAGGAAGTAACGAGGACCATATAGGGGAAAAATGTATCATGTCAAAAAGAATTGAGACATCTCTGAACTACCACAAAAGAAAAAAAAAAGAGGGGAAGCGTAGAAGAAGTTTATTGGAATTGCAGAAGTTGTGATTCATGGATATATACCTGAGGCTTTACTTCTACAATGAACTGACCCTTCTTGACAGCAACAGGTTCATTTGCTAAGACACTCTCTAAATGGTCTAACATCTCCTTTGCCTGGGAGGACCCAAAACCTGGGTCTGCATCACGATATTGCCAAACCAAAGCACTTTCCTTAGTTTCAATAGAAGAACCATCAGTAGACTCGGTATACAATTGCATCACTGGTTCAACGATTTTCATCCAGCCAAACTCAAAACCCTGACGACAGATTTCCCACTCCTGATTTTGCGACCATCTGAGAAGTTTCATAAATTGGTGTTAAAATTTCGTGAAAGTAAAAGTTCTTTTTTAAGCACTCTCCTAGCACAACTTATTCATCACTTCTTGAAAATAAAATTAAGATGAATCAACTGCAAACAATAAGTTTACTATAGCTCCCACATCTTTGCTTTCATATTTTCCCATCCTTTGGCAAAAGCGCAAGCTATACTTTCAAGAGAATTGTACCATAAATTCTGACATTTGAAATACAAGTGACCTGAGAGAGAGAGAGAGAGAGAGAGAGAGAGAGAGAGAAGTACACCTCAAGAAGTACCCATGTTCTGCCGCAATTCCAAGCCTTTGACAGGGAGAAAACCACTTGCTTAAGCTCTCCCTCCCTCTGCCAGTGACAATGAAAACTGTATTTTTTGGGTCCGTACAAAGTGTGTTCATAATTGAGATTACCTTCTGACTGGGGGACTTGTCAATTGAGTTCTGGGGCATTACAGTACCATCGTAGTCCAACAGAATGGCCCTAGTCTGTGCCCCCCTATAAGCAGATATAATGGCATCAAGTGACAGCTTTCTGAAATTAGGATCAAGGGCCACAACTCTGAATCCGAAGCCAAAACCAATTCCCCAGCATCTTCTCTTAAAATGGTCTGCACAAGCTCTCTGCATGTCTTGCAAGAAACTGCGGGACCAATAAGCCACACCATGTGTACTTACATACCGATAATGCTTCTCGTGTCTTAATTCTTTCTCTGAATCAAGCATTGAAATGGCGACATTCATTGCCTCCCCAGTTGTTTCAACATTCCATGGGTTGATACGGATTGCTCCACTAAGTGATGGAGAACATCCAATAAATTCTGACACCACTAACATGCTCTTCTTTGGGCCATCGAAATTTGAACAAGATTTAGAACCAGTTATTCCCTGTCTACAGACAACATATTCATACGGAGTAAGGTTCATCCCATCTCTAACAGCTGTCACAACAACACACTCAGCAATGTTGTAATAGCAAATCCTCTCATTAATGGAAACTGCCCTGTCAATAAGAATTATTGGCTCATAGCCTGGTCTCCCAAATTGTTCATTGATCCTCCGGCAGCTTTCTTGTATTTCTGCAAGTATTTCTTCAAAATCTATCCCTTTACCTCTAGCAGGGTTTAGAATCTGGACCAGCACAGCCTTTCCCTGCCACCCGGGATGCTGCTTCAGCATTTGTTCCATTGCTAGAAGTTTCAAATTAATACCCTTAAAAATGTCAGTATCATCTACACCAAGCAACATTGTTTTCCCTTGAAATTTTTGTTTAAGCTCCGCCATTTTACTCTCCTCATCCGCCACTTTCATCACCGACTCTATCCAGTCCATATGAACCCCAACTGGCATAATCTTGATCCTAATGGTCCTTCCATAAAATTCCAATCCTAAGTAACCTCTCTTTGACTGATATGCCAAGCCCAACATCCGACTGCAACAAGTGAGGAAATGACGAGCATAGTCAAAGGTATGGAATCCAATAACATCGGAGTTGAGTAAAGCCTTAAGTATTTCTTCTCTTACAGTAAGAGTGCTATAGATCTCAGATGAGGGAAAAGGGCTGTGAAGGAAAAATCCGATCCTAACCCGATTAAAACGCCTCCTTAAAAAGGTTGGCAGCACCATCAAATGGTAATCATGAATCCAGACATAATCTTCATCGGGGTTTATAAGCTCA
This sequence comes from Prunus persica, assembly GCF_000346465.2. Classification (NCBI taxonomy): domain Eukaryota; kingdom Viridiplantae; phylum Streptophyta; class Magnoliopsida; order Rosales; family Rosaceae; genus Prunus; species Prunus persica. The sequence goes on from NC_034011.1 coordinate 9,439,030, forward strand.
ACTACCTTTTGAAAAAACAACTTATTAGCTAAAATATAAGCTTCCCACAAAGATCGATCAAATCGGCCTCCTTGATCAGCTGAAAATGGCAACATGTAATGAAACAGTGGCCACAAATGCCTCTTGCAGAAACCATCATAGAATTTTGACAGAATATCAGGGGGTAGAAAAGTAGGAACACATCTAAATTTATCCAATAAGACCTGGGACACATCATCCTGCTCTCTAGGATCAACAGAGACCTTCAATGACCCTACATAAAGAACCTCCATGTCTTCTGGTAGCCCATCCTTAAGGTGCAATAGCAAAGCATCCTCATTCCAACTGAAAATCCAACCTTTATTATCCTCTCTCCTCTTTGCTTTCACAGGAAGTTGGTTTGCTACAATAATCATCCGATCTGAAGCAATTGATGATGGCTGATCAGATGACACACTACGTGCTTGATCATCATCAACATCTGACAAATTGCCCGGAGCTGTATTCACCCTCGGAAACCGTCTCCTTTTCCCCTCCATTGTAGGGAAGTTCCCTGATGCCAAATCTAAAAGATTTACGTATGACTTCGACATTATTTCACAACCTTTATAAATGGATAATCTCACAAGACTCTTTTCCACTCAAAATAGAAAAATCACACAATCTGCATATAGCCCATCAATTTCACATCAGTAACAAAAAAACAAAAATCCTAATCCAATCCTACATATTATAAATTCCAAAAGTACATAACACAGAAAAACGAAAGGTAAAACGTTCCAAAAAAAAACATAATATAACAAGAAGAATCAGCCAGAGCCATACATGGTTCAATGCAGTGAAAATCAGACACAGAACTAAAGAAACTGAAAGAACAAAGATTTTCATTCCGAAAACAACAGAAACTACTGACATATCCAACACATATTCTAATCTTACAGATGCAAAAAGCCCAAGATTCTTTTTCCCTCTGAATGGGTTAACTTATACCACCGAATGTTCTCAAGAACCCAGCTTTTCCACAAAATGTAACAGAGCAACCAAAAACAGGTACACTTAGATACCACATTCAGATCTGTGGCAACCAGAGCCACATTGTACAAAATTCTCATGAACACAAAAAACAGAGCACCCCCCCAAAATCAAAACCAAAATGCTATCTATTGACACTCAACCAGGAAAAACATGAAATATAAACCATACCCAGATACTGCAAGGGCACAAAAACAATAACCCAATTCTTCAAAAACCCTAATCTTGAGAAATGATAAAGATATCATGATTATAGAAGAAGATTGAAACTGACCTGTGTGTTAAAAAGCAATAAGAAATGACGCTTTATTTTGGTGCAGTATGATGTTGGAAGTCTAGGGTTTCAATGTATTTACATATATCATTGTTTGACATCTACAATTTTCTTTCCCAAATTGAATTGGGCAAATTAGGGCTATCATTATTCTGGGAATGGTGTGTTAGAGATTAATTAGGCAAAAACTTAATGAGAAGATTAACTTGCCTTTCATGTAAACGTGGAACAAATCCAAGAGAAATTATACGAGCACCAGGCACCCCACGCCAAGAGCCAATGAGAGTGGAGACTCGCACGTGAAAGCGTTGAGCTGAGCCAATAAAACAAGACGCCGGTGACGGTATGGTGTACTCTGCTGGTGAATTTTATCAGCGCTTTATAAGAAATTGGATAAGGTCAGCCAGCTGGCCTCGCGCGGCGACTAGACACACGTTCAACACGTGAGCTGTGAGAACTGGACAAGTAAGACGAGGAGAGTAGGAGACCAGCGGAGAGTCTAAGCGCGTGAAAACGCCTCGGGCTTTGGTGCGTACGGACTAACCAATCAGGGGCGCGATTTAGGTGCTGACTTGGATTGACAGATAGACGCTGGGCACTTGGAAGCGACACGTGGCAAGTGGGCGACAGGTTTGCGTAGAAGGCGCGGCTTTAAGTGGCGACTTTTGGCAGGGACAGCTTGACGTCATTGGAAATGAGCTGTGAAAACTCAAAAAGATTGTTGTAACCGAAAAATTAAAAATTAAAAAAAGAAAAAAATAAATTATTGAAATGATTGTGTGTTTTGGGAGAGAGAACAATCATGCTCTTTTTCTTTTTCTTTTTTTAAAGTTAAAATTTAGCTAAGAATAAATAAAAACTATTTTAAGAGTTTTTTTATAAAATTTTAAATTCAATCATACTCTCGAGTTTAAGGAGTTCTAAAAGCTATAACTTTTTTTTAAGTAGTCCATCTTTATAAAAAATATATATATATATATAAATTAGTTAATATTAATTAAAGATTTAAAATACTCATAAGATAAAGCAGCATTAAATTATAGTGAAAACACTAGTGCAAAATATGGTTCATTTTAAGTACTTGGAATTTTCAAGGTGAAAGTCTGACAAATTTTCGTTTCCGTACAATGTAATTTAACTAGGTTCCTTTTAGAACTAGTAATGGTTAGTGGCACGTGTAATATTAAAAAACATAAATATTGATTTGGATACTTTAACAACCATTTGTATAACTTAGAACCTTGCTATAGGATCCCTCTTAATGCTAAATTTGTAGGCCTTTCGGCTTTAAATATGGCTAAGATCTAGTGAAATCATATTAGCTAGATAGTTTTCGCAATGTGATAGAGTAACCAATTAGCTCTTAATTTACTGATATTTTTCTTCTTATAATTGACAAAATTCGAAGTTCAAAATTCCTCCTACCATGTTGATAAAAAAAGAATGTGACAAGGGTATATTTGGATGATAATATATAATTACCATATTGCATTTGATTTCTAAGTTTAATATCACAATTGTTAAAAGTAATAAGAGGCACACAAGTGGAATTAGAGGGTAAATTAGGGGTACAAACACTTAAAACTGGAAATTGTAGGGCTTTACCCCGAAGGGAGCCCTTGCAGAAATTCTCGAAGGCACAAGGCTGAGCCAAGGCCTAAGAGGGGGTTTGGAAATAGTTTTCAACCAGCAATAGACGCGCCTCGGTTAGAACCTCATTAGCTGCGTCATTGCCCCAAGCGCAAAGATAGCCTTCCCATTGGGTTTTGGATGCATTTTATACACACACGTGACCCTTTTATTTATGTACTCTTTCGATGTGGGAGAATAAGTTATGGTGGAAATTTGCTTTTAGAAGCAACCAAACACTAACAATTCATCTAGTCATGTTGGAATAGAAACCATCCATCCCTTTGTTTAATGGTAATTCTCTTTTCAATATTGAAAGACGTCTCCAAATTCGAATTCTCAACTCCCACTAATTAAAAAAAGAAAATAAATAATAAATATACAACAATAAGTATACTTATTCTGCTCCAAAGGCATGAGCATCTTTCCCTTAAAACAATCCAAGTGGTGGATGTGAGGGCAGATGGACCATGGCAATCACCAATCTGCCCCCTAGCTAGTGAAACTGCTATAAGCAATAAAAATAAACAATTTGGAATAAATAATATAAATTTGTCTTCGCTTATGTAGTCAATCTATAAGCATTGAATTATTTGGGCGATCTAGATATTGTGAAATGCCAAAAAAAAAAAAAAAAAAAAAAAACATACTTTGTAAATGTAGATATGGATGTCTACATAGACACAAGTAAGTGAAACAAAATTAATGAACTTTTACTTGGGGCCACGACATAAACACAATCATGTAGCATTACGTAATATAAACATGATAAAAATCAAGCAGAGTTTAACAAAGGGTAACTGAGAAAACAAGAAATTCATGCAAATAAAATAAGAACACGACTTCTAAGGCAGTAAAGTTTGAATTGATTGTTCATTCTGGGTCCATCCAATTAACTTTTACAAAGTAAGTCAGCAAACGAGATCAATTAATCCATAAATCCCATAGTTATCACTTACAAACTTAAACCAAAGCCACGTTGATGGAATGTGATCGAAAACAAGGCACAAAGAGACCAATTAAATTTATAAAAAATAACCTGTAAATATTCATATAGGGCTCATTTGGTACGTCAAATTATATTGATTAATTTGTATTTATTCTGGAGAAGAGTACTGACTGTTTATTTATAACATTATAAGGCGTTTGGTGCTGTTCTAAAAAAATAGTCCGACTAAGTTATAATCATTGTCTAAAATATCGATAATATCGACGAAATATCAAGGATATTATCGTTTTTTCGTGTCACGGATATTTCGGAATGTATCCATACACATATCGTATAAATATCGATAATATCGAAAAATATCGATGTTGATAATTTCGCTCACACCTCAGCAATATTTTGTCAAAATATCGCTATAATATCGAAAATATCAATGTAATGGAAAAAAAAAATAGAAAGAACACACGCAAAAGGGATTCAAACCCTTGCCATTTCACTTCTCCAACGCCTTAATTACCAAGTTGCTTATGTTTTTGTGATAATATGCTAAAATATGTATATCTATATTGTTTTGTTTTGAACTGTTTTTGCAAGAATTAGATTTTCACATGAGAATGTGAATCTTTGACCTTTCCTTTTGGGATGGAATCGAGCAGCTCATGGAAAGAATTTGAGACCCAATCTATGATTTTGCTTATGGACAACGTCAACCAATCTCGGATCCATATGGGTGGCATGTTAACAATTACATGGAAAACTATTTTGAGGATTTATCATTTGATGACTACTCACAATACACTTACTCTACACATAGCGATGATGAAGATACTAAAATTTTTTGAACCTCATAGTCACTCATGTATCTTACCATGCAATGTATAAAGTATAAAATATTATAGTAAATCATTATATATAAATGATTATGGTGTGTTTAATCTTCTTTCATTAATTACTACATATTTTCTACACTCACAGTGTTTGTCAGCTCGCTATATAATCAATTTAAATAAGTTAATACTATATAATCAATTTAAATAAGTTAATCCATCATACAATGAATTTACTTCCAATTTTTTGTGATAAACTAATAGATAATTGACTAAATAAATATCCTCCAAATTTTCAATAAAAATTTCCCAAGTTTTTCTTACAATTTTCGAGGTTTTTATTCAATTTTTATTGATATCGATAATATCCCAATATTTTCGTGTTTTTGGACTACCGATAGTTCCGATATCATCGATATTTTAGACCTTGGTTATAATGTATTTGGTACTCCATTGGATTATTATTCTTTAATTCTTTGGCAAGATTCATATGACCTTTGTCTTTTCTTTTTTTCTGCCAAAATCTATAAGACAAGTTTACATGAACTAACCCATCATCATAATTGTACAATTTGAAAATGGGATAACATGAGTGGCTGTCATAGCGGGTCATGATGATGTACTGTTTTTGTCTTACCCCGAGTGAGATTATTGTTGGAGCAATTTCTTCCACAAGAATATTCGATTCAAAAAGATTCCTCTTTCTTCTTCGCTGCCTCTTTCTCCCTGCAAAATAGATCCAAATAAGGGGACCACACTCGGGGGGGTGTTGGCCAAAGGCCCTCTGATGCCTAAATTAGTTCAATTGATTCGTAGAGAAAACAATAGCTAAATAGGGTACGAAGATGTATATGTACGGTGTAAACCGGGTGGCCGAAGCCATCAGGGGTGGCTGGATCCTTGTGTAAGAGGGAGAGAGAGTGTGGCTGCTAGGGTTTATGAGAGGAAATTTCTGCAGAGTTTTAGTAGGAATTTTGGCTTACCTCAATCCTTGTGTGTGGCCATCTATTTATAGGGGCCTCGGTGGAAATGAATTGTTCCTCCTCGATTTGGCGAGATTGGCGTAATTAGGGATTTATTTGATTTAAATCAAATCCCTAATTAAGGTAGGAATCAAATCAATCCCAATTTAATTAGGTAACTCCCAATTAAATTGAGTAACTCCCAATTAGATCAAATAATCCCCAAATGGAAGGAAATATTTGACCTAGGGTTTTGATTTAATTTGGTTCCCACAAATGCCCCTAGCTTCTGAATGGCGCTTGGTGGCATGTAAGAGATGTGGATTGATTGTGAGCTGTCCAACTGTGCTTGGGCTTCCTTCAGTGAGTTGGACTTCTTTTGCAGATTGGGTTCCCAATTGGAGTGGACTTTTGATTGTTCTTGGAGTTGGGTTCCTAGTATGATTGGGCTTGCGATTCCTTCTTGACCTAGGATGCCCAACCTGTGTAAATGTACGGCTTCTCTTCACTCTTCTTCACATCGCAAATTTAACTTCTCTACTTTCTAGCTTGAGAAAGATCTTGGAGAATTTGTACTGCTTGTCGAAGCGATGAGTCGTAGTGCATCACAAGGTAAGTCGAGCACATATATTTCTTTTTCTTCGTCTTTTCTTCTTTTTTGCAGCGTTGGCCAGCTGGGGGAAGCTCGGCTAATTGTCATCATGACAGGCGATGATTGGCAGTGGGTAGTAGCTATAGTGGAGTAGGTGTGCACAGGTGGACCAGCTGCTGCCTATCGTTGCAGGTCTGCGCTGGAGCATGCTAGGCCTCATGCGTTGCAGGCCACGTTAGCTGAGCGAGTATCAGGAGGAGGTTGATGGTCTGCTCCCTGCCTAGGATGTTGAGAGATGGAAGCAGAACGTTCTAGGCTTTAATGATCTGCCTGCAGGACAAGAGGAGTGTTTTGTCGAACCCCTCCTCAAAGAGGAAGGTTGATGTCAAGTCTTCAAGAAATAGAGCTGTAGCTTCGCTGGCGAAGGATGTATCTCCGTTGAGGAAGAGATCAAGGCTCCATTCTGCTGAGAAGACATAAGTAGGAGCTGCTCCCCTTTCATTTGCTAAGGTTAAGAACTCAAAACAGAAACCAGTATCACAACTCAAAACAGAAATCTATATGTGGCATTTGTCATTGTTCAAACAATTAAAGAAGCACAGTCTCAGAGAAGAAGAAGAAGAAGAGCAAGACAATGGAACTGGATAAATGCAAGAGCTGTCAACAACCCTTCAAGTTTTCTAAGAACCCTTTTCACGGCACCAACACAACCTTGGCATGATACCAACCTTGAGGACTGCAGACTGCACCAAAAACATATCCAAGATTGAATTATAAAAAATAGAGAAAACAAAGATCCAACATATGCCAACTTTACAGTATCGAACTTATGTTAAAATATTGGCATTTTCATGAAAATTACATACTCTCTAATCACTTCAGGACATATCCTTCATCTCAACACATAATCAATTTATGTACTTCATTCAAAAATCACATCCCAAAACAAATTCAGATCATAATAGATTCTTGAAGGTGCATAAAGCTTTCAAGTGGCCCGAATGTTCCTTTATATTAGATCAAACAATTCCTACAAAACCAAGAGACCATTGAACCAAATAATTGTGTTTCTTCAATTGATATTTATCAAAATAAAAATCTAACTCAATAATCAAATTCAATAATCAAAAGAAAAACTTCAAAATCATTGTAGCCTGTACAAGCTTCAAGTATAATATTCCTTAAGACAAACTGAGAAATATTTGTTACACAATCCCAAAATTTTGATTCAAAAAGTTATTGTATAATCCCATTGAAATAACATTCTCTACAGAAGCTGAAAATATTAATTATAATCAGAGAGAGTAAAATTTTGCTTAAACCCACAATTATGTTTCAACAAATTTCTATACAATCTCACTCAAATTTGACTTGGAGGAACTTGAACTCACATCAAGCACTAAAAATCCCAACCCAGATATGAAATTGAAACAAGGAGAAGAGAACCCAAATAACATATGGATATGAAAAAAAATCAGGAGTTTATCAAACTCAACAAGGATATTGCAATGTACACTAATGAACTATCGGAGGCTTTTTTTTATTTATAAATGTGTACTACGGCTACATAATATCATTTATTTCTATCATGCAAGCACAACTCCAATTTTCTTGTTTTTGTTGAAGTTTCCATTTGCCATTGCCTTAGTTACTCTCATATTGGTCACTAATTAATAAGACTTGTCTTCGTTTGCTGGATATAGGCAGGGCTGCTCAGTGCTTACCTTATTAAAAAGCATTATTTTGGCAGGTATATTGTCATAATTTATATATTCAAGTCATGCCTAGAGTTTTACGGTCTTGTTTTGTTTAGCGTCTCAAGGTTTTTTTATTTCTATGTTGAAACCACAGCAGTTTTAGAGAAGATATTTTTTTCCTAACACAACTTGGTTTCTGACATAATTCAGGCACTCTACAGATCGTGAGGTTGCTCTTATGATGCTCATGGCATATCTGTCATATATACTGGCTGAAGTAAGCTTCTCCTCTACTCTAGGCATTCTACAGAAGGCTCAAAGCCTTCTTCCCTCCTCTTCCCGGCTTCAAGTGTTTATTTGAAACCTTGTCATTTGTTGCTGAGACTTTTATCTTCCTTTATGTTGGTGTGGATGCCTTAGACATTGAAAAGTGGAGATTTGTAAGTGACAGGTATGTCGTTATTTGTTCACACAGAATGGTTTTCAACCTTGTATTTGCTCGTAACATTATCCCATCATATCTTTGACACAAGTTCTAGAACATAACTGATTTCTACTAACTCTCTAGTGGGTTTACATGTGGTGCTTGATTTTGTATTCGCAGACCCAGAACATCAGTGGTATTGAGTTCAATACTGCTAGGTCTTCTTATGCTCGGAAGAGCAGCTTTTGTTTTCCCTCTTTCATTTTTGTCAAACTTAGCTAAGAAAAATCCAAATGAGAAAATTAGCCTCCGGCAGCTAATTTTGTTTTATGAGATTTTGCCCCTTTCATTTTGGATTTTGTTTTCCGCTATCCTAAATAAGAAAAATCCAAATGACAAAATTAGCCTCCAGAGGAAAACTTTCAGTTGTCTCCACACTATCAAAATCAGGATGAGGAAATTGAACCGGTTTATGAGATTTTGCCCGTTTCAACTCCAGTACCGCACCAGTCACCTGTTGAGGAAGTCATTCAGGTAACATCTTTTCCTAAAACTTATAACACTAACAAAATATCCCATGATGATTTGATTTTAGAAGGCACAAAGCCTACATACCAGCTTCCAGAAAGGAAGAACCGTGGCAAACCTCGAGTATAATATGAAGCAGATCTTAAAGCCAAAGAGAAATACCCCATCAATAATTATATATCTCTTAGCTGATTAACAGAGTCACATGTGTACTATGTGAAGCAGTTGGCTGACATATCTCTCCCCAACAGTGTAACTGAAGCACTAAAAGACCCAAAATGGAAAGAAGCTATGAATGAAGAAATGCGAGCTCTCCAAAAGAATGTCACATGGAAACTCGTGCTCTTTCCTCATGGAAAGAAGATAGTAGGATGTAGGTAGATTTATATTGTGAAACTCAAAGCAGATGGATCTGTTGAAAGATATAAAGCTAAATTGGTGATGAAGGGGTACACACAGAGATATGGGATAAACTACAAGGAGACCTTTGCCCCATTAGCCAAGATTAACACTATTAAAGTCCTATTGTTTATAGCAGCAAATCTCAATTGGCTACTACATCAGTTTGATGTTAAAAATGCATTCTTTCATGGAGACTTGGAAGAAAAAGTATATATGGACTTACCCTCAGGATGTAATTCAGCTTCTGACAAGAAAAATCAAGTTTGCAAGCTCAGAAAGTCATTATATGGGTTAAAGCAATCGACCAGGGCATGGTTTGGCAGATTTACTAAATCTATGAAGAATTTTGGATATACACAGAGTAATTTAGATCATATCCTGTTCTTGAAGTGTGATGAAGGAAAACTTACTGCATTGATTGTTTATGTAGATGACATAATCGTAACTGGAAACGACACAGAAGAGTAACTGAAGTTGCAAAAGTATTTGTATCAGGAATTTGAGATGAAGGATTTAGATGATCTGAAGTACTTTCTTGGAATCGAAGTAGCAAGGTCAAAAACTGGTATATTTCTGTCTCAAAGGAAGTATGTAATGGATCTACTCACTGAAATAGGAATGCTTGGATGTAAGTCTGCTGACACACCCATTGAAATGAATCACAAGTTGTGTGAAGACATGGACCAAGAAAAACCAATAAGGAATAGTACCAACGCCTTGTTGGAAGGTTGATATATTTGGCGCACACAAGAGCAGATATTGCATATGCTGTGAGTGTGGTTAGTTAGTTTATGCATTCGCCTAGTGTTTCTCATAGGAATGCAATTGATCGGATCTTAAGATACTTAAAGTCAGCCCTTGGAAAGGATTAATGTTCTCAAAAAATGAAGATCATGAAGTTGTTGGATATACAGATGCTGATTGGGCTGGTTCCATTACAGATAGACGCTATACTTCTGGTTACTTTACATTCATGGGAGATAACCTAGTCACTTGGCGGAGTAAAAAGCAAAATGTGATTTCTTGGTCTAGTGCAGAAGCAGAGTATCGAGGAATGGCTCACGAAGTTTTTGAATTATTGTGGATCAGAAGACTCTTGACAGAATTGGGCTTCAAAACCAGAAAAGCCAATGGAGTTGCATTGTGACAACAAGTCAACTATCGATATTGCCCATAATCCAGTTCAACATGATCGAACCAAACATGTTAAGGTGGACAGACATTTTATCAAAGAAAAAATTGAGAAGAAGATCATCCGCCTACCATTCGTAAAATCAGAAGATCAACTAGCAGATATCTTAACAAAAGCTGTTTGTGGCTGAGTACTTCATGACTCACTTACCAAGTTGGGTATTGGTGACATATATGCACCAACTTGAGGATGAGTGTTAACGTGAGTCTCCTAATTAATCAAGAAAATTTATTTCCTTGATTAATTAAGGGATTTACTTTCTTATTAATTTCCTTGATTAATTAAGGGATTTACTTTCCTATTCTATATAGTTGACAAATCATTGTATAATTAGGAGATACAATCCTAATTGATTACTGTATCTATTTCCTTGCAAAGCACTCATGTAAACTTCTATATATACCTCCGTATGGAGAAGAATAAAACCTAACCTAAAGTATTGAAACCATATTCATATTTTAGCACAATCTTGATCACTAGCACGATAACTGTTGTTCTCGTCAGCACAATGGTAAGGCCTCTCCTCTGGATTTTGTGTATTGCAGCATTGTCTTAAACTATCCTTGGTTACCTATGGAGCTTGCAATTCTTTTAATTCATTATGTTTCCGATGGTTTTTGTGTCAATTAGAAGTTTAAATTTGATGGCCACCAATATTCACATTAATTTTATGTTTGCGGCAAATTTGGATTTACTTATGTATGATACATGCTCATTTTCTTGGACTCGGGAATGATTATTTTCACTGGATTTGTGTTCAGGTGTTTGGTTTGATGACAAAGCCTCTTATAAGGTTCTTGGTGCCTCATTCAAAACAAACAACCAGCATGGTGTTGTCAAAACCAAACACTTCAAAATCAATCATTGTTCCACTTCTTGGGCAGGATTCTAAAGGTGATCTGGGTAGCCAAGAGGTTCGGCGGCCGACAGCATACATGATCTTCTGACAACTCCAACACACACTGTCCATCGCTATTGGTGTAAGTTTGATAACGCCTTCATACGTCCAGTGTTCTCCTTGCTCTGTTTCTTCACTTTGTGTGTTCTATTGCTTTGTGCTTGCTAAGTGTGTATTGAGTTAATAAAAAAGGCAACACTTCATGCATTTCCTAAACACACCCGCAACGCAACAACTTATCAATACACCTCTACCTTGGATACCCTTCTAGTCTAGACCCAAATGTAAAGACCTATGACGTGAATCTATAGTACTAGTCTATAGACTAGATCACTAGACAAATGAATTTTTTCAGAAGCACTTAATTATGGTTTAATTGCGGCTAGGCTAGCCTAACATATTACTACTGATGGAAATTGGAATAGTCAAAATAAGCAGCTGATGTTAACCAAAACGAGCAACTACGAAAATGAAACGAAATAGAAAACTCAAACTCAAACTCAAAATGAAAAGAGGAGTGAGAAAGGGTCAAGGAAAGACATGTGAAAATGAATATCTAAATACTGAATACTGAATACTGAAATACTGATGATGGTGTTGAAAATTTTCATTCATTCATGTCATATATACTTTTGAAGCAGAAATTCATGAGTAAGCTTAGGCGCCCAAGTATTTCCTCAGTGCACTTGCAACAGCTAGCTCATTCTTATCCAGTAGGAAACATCACCTACGTACCTTCCTTGTTTCGGAGTCCTTAAATTTCATCCGGAATTAAAATGATAAAACAAACAACTAGCATGTGAAATCCTTCCTTAATTACTAACTCAATAGACTATGTGATTCCTTTTGCTGTATTTCTTCTATAAATATATCAGAAAATATATGTGTTATCCTGTGCTGCAGTGAAAATTGTTTTGTGACTGACTAATCCAATAATAATATTATATGGATATTGGGTGGTAACATTGTATATATAATGAGAAATTGGTAACATTGATCATATCATATCATTATACTTTTCTCTATTTCAGCTTTTCTTTGTTTAAGCTTTTCTCAGCATCCTACTTGTCACCTTGTTGGTGTTCCTCGGAACACAAGGCTATGATCATCAATCTCATGCCTTGACCCTCAAAATCAAACACCATCCCTTCCCTTTCCCAAATATCCCCAACAAAGCTTCTGCTTCTGCGCCAGTGACAAGGGTATTCTCTGGCCTCTTTTATACCCACTTGTATGTCGGAATATAGGTGGGCATAAAAATCGATAAACCGATCAAACCGACCGAACTAAACCAAACCAAACCGAAAAAAGGAGTTTTTTGACTAAATCGAAAATGTCAACTATGGACCTGAACCGAACAGAAGGTCCATGGTTCGACCTTCGGTTCCAAATTTTTAAGAACCGGTGGACCTGAACCGAACCGGATAATATTTAAATATATATACGTTACACGTGGCGTTGTTTGATTGGCCAAAAAATAGTTTCATGTGAGACTGGTTGCAGCGTATCCCTCAAATTTATTTTTTTTTCCGTAACCCTCTCGCATATGACTCATCTTCTTTTAGTCAGCCTCTTTTTTCTCTTCAATTTTCATTCTTTCTTCTCTTTTTGACCTTACCGGATGTGGCTGCTGTTGCGTCTGCGCCTCTCTCTCCCGACCTCACCTCAAATCTTCAATCGAGCGCTCAGAAATTTCGACAACAGCATATGTGCCGCTTCTTCATCGATCTCATGATCTCTCGTCTGCCAGGTATCATCCCTTCTCTGTCTCTCTCTTCTGGCTGTGTATTCCTCTCTCTCTCTCAAGTCGACCTCAGCCTAACCCACATCACCCCTCTCTGTTTCAGGCACGCACAGCACAAACCCGACCAAGAGCCGCCACAACCACCTCCGTTGTCGAAGGTAAATTCTCTCCTTTGTGCATTCTAGGGTTTTTTTTTTTTTTTTTTTTGCTTTGAAATTTATACCTATATCAGAATGATATATGCTCTGAAGTTGAGAATATATTATTGCATTTTTTTTTAACGATTATTCCATTCAATAATCTGTCTGTGCTGCGCAATATGTCTATGCTCTGTGTTTTTTTGACAGAGTAAAGAAGAATAGATGATAGATCAATAGAGAAAAACATGAAGAATTTACATATGTTAGAAGAATATATCAATATGTCCATGCTCTGTCTTTTTTTGACAGAGTAATCTGTCTATGCTCTGCATTTTTTTTGAATGATTTATGGTTACATAAGTTTTAAAATTGTGTGGCTTTTGAGACTGTTTTGATTTGAGCATGAAAGAAATTTGGTTTGAATTTTAGGGTTTTTGTAGAGCAGTGAGTATTTTAGGGTATTTAGTTTGAATTTATGAAAGGAATGAAGCTTGTTTGTAACCTAACCCTAGTTTTGTTTTCATTCACAGTTGTTTTGCATTTCTGCTACTGTGAGCTTTGAAAGTATCGGAAATATTGCTTAAATGGAGGTAAATATTTGCTTCTAACCCTATTTTTGTTTTGTTTTGTTTTGAGTTAATATGTTTGTATTCTGTAATTTGTAATTTGTTTTATTGATTCTGTGTGTGTTTTAAATATGTTTTGACTTTGTTTAAATTTATTTTTTTTGGATAATATATATGTTTTAATCTTTTCATGGATATGAAAGTCTGTTTTCACAGTTTAAATCTGTTTTTTTGGATAATATATATGTTTTAATCTATTTATGGATAGGAAAGTTCTATTTAGGAGTGATTAAATTTGTTAATTGGATTGTATCTGTTTTAATCTATTTATGGATAGGAATACTCTGTTTTGACTGTGTTTAAATATAGTTTTTGGATAGAATATATGTTTTAATCTGTCTATGGATAGGAAAATTATGTTTTGACTCTATTTAAATTTGTTTCTTGGATAGGATATATGTTTAGGGAGTTGTATGGATCGGAAAATCTGTTTTGACAGTTTACATGTGTTTTTTTTTTTATAGGATATATGTTTTAATCTGTTTATGGATAGAAAAACTTTGTTTGACTATGTTTAAATATTTTTTTAATTTGTTTATGAATAGGAACCAGCTTCTATTGAGGCTCATTTGCCTGGGAATGATGATTTTGTACCATGTAGTGATGTTGTTGCACCTTCTACAACAGCAACACAAAATCCTATACCATCACCATTAGAACCTAGTACCGGGAAAAGGAAACCTTGTAAGAAGGAGAGTGATGTGTGGGAACACTTTGAAAAGTATGATTTGGTATTGGATTTGAAAGGGGTAGATGGGACTAAAAGAAAAGAAGTTGAAAAAAGGGCTAAGTGCAAGTATTGTAGTGCTACTTATGCTAGTGATACCAAGAAAAATGGGACTAGCAACATGTGGAAGCATCTAAACAAAAAATGCTTGCATTATCCTTATATGCACAAGGATAAGAACACACGGACGCTCGCATTTGATGCGTCCAAGGGTAATGCTCTTGTTTCTAGGAATTTTAACAAAGATGATTGTTTGGATGCTTGTATTAAGATGGTGGTTGGAGATGAGCTACCTTTTAGCTTTGTGGAGGGTGAAGGGTTTAGGGAATTTTGTAGTGTTGCATGCCCACAATTTAATCCACCTTCTCGTAGAACTCTTGGAAGAAGATTTCTAGAAATGTACACAAAAATGAAGGAAAAGTTGAAAGTTGACCTTCGTTCACATAGAATATGCCTTACAACCGATACTTGGACATCGATTCAAAATATGAATTACATGATGTTGACTGCCCACTTTGTGGATTCCAACTATAAAATGCACAAAAGGATCCTAAATTTTTGTGTAATTGATAGTCATAAGTGGGAGAGCATTGGGAAATTGCTTGAAAATTGTTTGATTGATTGGGGACATGAGAAGATACTCACAATTACTGCAGATAATGCAGCTGCCAATACTAAGGCAATTGAATATGTGAGGAAGAAAATAAATGGGTGGAAAGATTCGAATAGTGTGTTAGGAGGAGTTCACATGCATATGAGGTGTAGTGCTCATATAATCAACTTGATAGTTAAGGAGGGTTTGAAGAGATTAGAAAATTCAATTGTGGCAATCCATAATGCGGTCAAGTTTGTGAGGTCCTCACCTTCTCGGTTGAGTTACTTCAAAATGTATTTTGAGACAGAAAAAATATAGTGCAAGGGGTTGGTGGTGATGGATGTGCCCACTAGGTGGAACTCCACTTATTTGATGCTTGATGCGGCATTGAAATTTCGAAAAGCTTTTGATAGAATGGGGGATGGGGGATGGTCCCGATTCTTCCTACTTAATGTACTTCAAGGAAAAGGAAGGAGATGACGAGAGAATTGAAGGAATTGAAGGAAGTGGGAAAGGGAAGGGAAAGTCTAAGACTAATAAGAGTGTGGGTCCACCTAGTGATGAAGATTAGGAAAAAGCCGTGATATTTGTGATGTTTTTGAAGACCTTCTAGGATGTTACTTTGAAAATTTTAGCTTCTTTGCATCCAACATCACACTCAACCTTCCATGACTTGCTTGCCATAGATGGGGAGATTCGGGAGTTGTATAGATATGATGTTACAATTCCTATTGAAGAACGGACAACCATGGATACTCTTTTAAATGATATGGCAGCATCAATGAAGAAGAAAGATGAAGTTCAATTGTGGCAATCCGTAATGCGGTCAAGTTTGTGAGGTCCTTACCTTCTCGGTTGAGTTACTTCAAAATGTGTTTTGAGAAGAAAAAATATAGTCCAAGGGGTTGGTGGTGATGAATGTGCCCACTAGGTGGAACTCCACTTATTTGATACTTGATGCGGCATTGAAATTTCGAAAAGCTTTTGATAGAATGGGGGATGATCCCGATTCTTCCTACTTAATGTACTTCAAGGAAGAGGAAGGAGATGACGAGAGAATTGAAGACATTGAAGGAAGTGGGAAAGGGAAGGGAAAGTCTAAGACTAATAAGAGGGTGGGTCCACCTAGTGATGAAGATTGGGAAAAAGCAGTGACATTTGTGATGTTTTTGAAGACCTTCTATGATGTTACTTTGAAAATTTCAGCTTCTTTGCATCCAATATGACACTCAACCTTCCATGACTTGCTTGCCATAGATGGGGAGATTCGGGAGTTGAATAGATATGATGTTACAATTCCTCTTGAAGAACGGACATCCATGGATACTCTTTTAAATGATATGGCAACATCAATGAAGAAGAAATATGATAAATATTGGGGTGAACTTCATAAAGTGAACCCATTCTTGATGATAGGAATTGTGATTAACCCCCGATTCAAGCTTCGCAATTTGAAGCACATCTTTGAAGAAATATTTGAAAATGATCCTACTTGTGATAGATTGGTGGCCCAAAAGACAGTGAAACAACTTCTTATGAATATGTATGAAGTGTATAAGCCTAGTAGTAACAATATGGGTGCTACTAGTACTACCAATGAGAGTGGTGGTAGTACTAACAATGAAACCGACTCTTCTTTGATTTTTGGAGGTCATAAACGAAAAACCATGATGGAAAAGTGGAAAAAAATTCAACAAGAGAGTGAGAATGTGGTTATAACACATGAAATGGATAGGTACTTGTTGGATCCACTTTAATCCATTGATGAGGAGTTTGATATACTAGGGTGGTGGAGAATAAATGGGCTTAAGTATCCTACTTTGGCATCAATTGCAAAGGATGTGCTTGCAATCCCTACTTCCACAATAGCTTCGGAGTCTTGTTTTAGCACAAGTGGGAGAGTTATTGACTCGTTTCGAAGCTCATTGTCTCCTAGGATGGTTGAGGCTTTGATCTGCTCTCAAAATTGGATAAGGTCCGAAGATATATCTTCATTGCAATATGTGCCAAGCATTGAGGAAATGGAGTTCTATGAATCAATTGAAATGGGTAATATTTTCATTTCTATAAGTATATTTGAATCAGATTATTTTCTTATTTTTATGTGTTCTAACTCAAATTGGTTTGATTTATTTTATTATATTTTGTAGAAATGGGGAGTAAAACATCCACTACAAATTTGAATAAGACTCTCCCTTCTTAATGTGATGAAGATATGTTGGAAGGTATTTTTCTTGCATCCTATTTTAATTATGATTTGTTGATGGTGAAACTTTGTGTTAATTCTTTTAAGTGTTGTGTAGGTTGCTTTGTTAAGGCTTTGGAAGAATGGATGAAGTAGATTTTTTATAAGGATGTTATCTTTATGTGTATTTTTGTGATGGGTTGTAATAGACAGAGCCAATCATTAGTTCCCAACCGTGGGGCGAATGGAATCCTATACATAAATTAGTTAATAAAAGAATAGAAAAAGCTTTTATTGTGTCGCTTAAGTTATATAGGAATTCTTGAACCCAAGAGTTAAGAATAACAAGTTCTTCATTACCTATAATAGAATAACCACAAGGATAGCTATAATGTCTTGAAGTTCTTTGTAACGTTGTAAAGTTTCTTTAACTCTTTGTGCAGTTTCATAATGTTCTTCACCGACGATCCGAGGTTGGAGCATAGTTGATGTTGAATCTAAAGGATCTACTGCTGGATAGATACCTTTGGTAGCTAATCCCCTTGATAGTACGGTAGTAGCATCTAAATGTACAAATGTCGTGGCCGGAGCAGGATCGGTCAAATCGTCCGCAGGTACATAAACTGCTTGAATAGAAGTTATGGACCCCTCTTTGGTAGAAGTAATTCTTTCTTCATAAGTTTAATTTGGATTGCTTGCTTTATTTGTGTATTATTTTTTGTAATAGTTTGTAAGAGATTATATTTCCTTTCCTTTCTTGGTTGGTTGAATGTGTGAATGTGAGATTCATTTAGTTGTTTAGAAACTTAGATTGGAATGATGGATTTTTATAGGTTGAATTTGCATAATTTCAGGTTTTGAAAGAAAAGTAAAAAGTGATTTGGGCTTGTTCACAAGAACCTATTAGGTTTTGGCCATTTGACAACAAAAAATGGATTTTGGCTGAAAGTAAATCTAATTTGGGTTTTCTTTTTACTAAAATTAAATCTGATTTAGGCTTTTTTGGCTGAAAGTAAAAATGATTTGGGCTTTTGAAAATGGTAAAATTGGGCTCATGCCCAAATCGATCACAACTCAAAACTGACCGGAGAACCGAGGCCCATTTACAGTTCAGCCCAATTTCAGGTTTTGCCCTAGACTCGACCCGACCCGAGAACCGAGCTTACCTTTGGTTTGGCCCGCGGTCGGCCAAAAATTGACTCAACCCGAACCGTGCCCAGGCCTATGTCGGAACTTCGCCTGTGAAAGTCAACCTGGCATTTGACACCGGCAGCAGTCCACATGGGTCCAATCTACCCACTGTACGGAGTGCTTCCAAGTTTCGTTGCCCAATTTCGACCCCAACAGTTCGCTTACTTTCCAGCCTATGCCCTCTGACCATCCACTCTGTCACGGTACATGGCTTGCTCCAATGGGAAATTTATGCAAGTACGGGATTGAATACCTCGAAAAATAGGTCACTACAGGTGACTTCGGCCTCGACACCTTCTACTTCACCACGACTCTGAACTACCAAGTTGGGCAGCAGCAGCGGCAAACACAAATCCATAATGTGGCATTTGGCTGCGGTATCATCAATCGTATCCTTCGTTTCGCCAAAGATGCCCATTATGCCAATCCATTGTCTGGAATTCTGGGGGTTAGGGAGGGATAATCCCTCCAGCTGAGCGATATCATGCTGCTGAAATTCTCCTATTGCCTCCGGAGATGCTCATTATGCCAATCGTGTTGGAGACGAAGCATCTCTGTTTTTCGGCGAAGCGGCAGAGCTCAAAGTTCCTGCGGGTCAAATCCAAACAACGCCAATTGTGGGGCCATCAGATGAGTCATATTATTTAAACATGACGGGTATAAGCTTGAATGGATCCATTCTTCCAATTGATTCGAAGCTGTTTACATACGAGGGTGACTATGGAGTTGCTACAGATTCAAGTCGCAGTACTCTCTGTTGGTGGACGGAGTTTATCAAGTCGTGCGCAAGACCATGGTCTCCTACTTCGTGGATAAGTGGGTAGTGCAGCCTCTCAACAAAACTAAGTCCTGAATGGACCTCTACTATGACATTATATACATAGCAGCAACAACAACAACAACAACAATAAGAGGAGGAGGAGAAGGCCCAGGCAGCCAGCTATTTTCGGTTACACCGCCGATAGTGTTTGAGTTTGATAGCGCCCATCTTGAGCTAAAACAAGTGTTGGTCCTTTTTTTCGTCCGCTGTTCCTTTTCACCACCCGAGGGAGTCAACTCTGCTTGGAGGAAAGGAGAGGTTCGTTGGATCAACACCAATGCCCCGATTGGATGGTGTCTCTTAGCTCGTGGAGATGACTTCTTCAATTTTTGAACAAAATTGAAAGTTGAATCAGTTTGCTAAAAGCGAGCGGGCCTAGTTGAGGCCCTATCTGTCAACTTTTCTCAATTTCAATTCATGATGTAGCATAGGCGTGCCACTATTGGGTACATGACCAGCCCAATAGACCCGATATGGAAGTTTATGAATGGTTAATTCTGATGGAACTCGCGCGTCTTTTTCTGGACTTCTTCTCAAGCCATTGTGCTCCAAGGGGGTACTGCCTGGATTGATTCTTTTCTATACTTCAATTAAGATAAGAGGACTTCAATATTCTTTCATTCGCGAGTGTCTACCTGATAAGTATGAGCGACACCTGAACAAGTAAGAGAGAGAGAGAGAGAGAGAGAGAGAGAGAGAGAGAGACCAAGTTCGTGGTTAGTAAGACCGTATCTGGGTTTTATCAACTGGTTTCAATATCTATATCATCCTCAGGCTAGATTAATAGTTAATTCGAGCCCAGTGCTATAATTTGGGCCCAACTCAACTTCCTATCCCTCCTATCGTTACTGTTTCATTCGGGCCCCTATTCCTTTTCGGGCCTGAACGTTGGTTCTTTGGACTTTTATAAAGGGACGAAGGTGGGAGTTCGGTTTTATGTACTAAAATAGTCCATAATTCATTTTTAGGTAATTAAGTGAACTTTTTTAAGATGATTTTTCTGCAACTTATACTTGATCTAAGCGTAAACTAAATAATAGAACCTTCTTCAATTAATCCATCAATTATCTTTAAATCCGAATTACAAAGCAAGGAAAGAGAGACTAGAGATTTCTCAATCCAATTAAGTGATTACAAGAATTGAAAAAGATTACTTTTAAAAGAAAATCATACCATGAATATGGTAGAGCTACGAGAGATAAACACAGGAGTTGTCGACTGGTTATCTATAGAAAGTAGGCAGATTGCTATCTTGAGAGTTTTCAAGTGTTTTTTGAGATGTTGCATTTGACTTTGGAGAGAGAGTCCCCTTCTTCTGAAGTAGACTTTCTTTATTTATGGAGGATGAAAGAGCTTGTAATGATGGAAACTGTGACAAGATCTTTGGCTTATGGTTCAAGGTCAACTGCTGGTTTGTTGATTTTAATTGGTTCATAGAAGGAATGATGGAATGCTTCTGTTAGGAACTGTCAGTTTTCTTTGTGAAGCTCTCTTGATTTGACCCCTCTGTACTTGAAGAATTGGCTGACAATTTGATCCTTCTTTGGTTTTGGTGGCTTCTGTACGACTTGCTCTCTTGCTGGGAAAGAATGAGGTCAAGTCGTCATTAAATGTGATAATCTCCTTAAGCCTCCCACGTGGGCCCAGAGAACATGTTTATCGATTTTTTGGCCTTTAGTGGGAGATAAGGATCTGATCCTCTACAATTTGGACCTTCTTATTGATTTATTCCAAAAAGCCCGTTAGGAAAAAGGTGACCTTTTAAGAAAAGACAAATATTAATAGGCCAGGGTTTATCTTTAAAATATTATTTTAACCCATTAGACCATTTTTGGTCTGTTTACCAAAACTGGGCACACAAATTGCCCCCTTAGTTTTGATGGGCTTGGGTCAGGTTTATCAAAATTAGACTTTCTAGCTTCTGACGGATATGTCAAATCGTGAAGAAAAGAATTTTTTGAAAGATACGCGCCATATTAGTGGTAGCAAGCCAACAACTGTCTTCCCACGTCTAGCAATTAATTCGGCCTGTCAAAAGAAAACTTCCCAACTTCTCATTTTTCGAACTCATCTTTTCTAAAAAGACCATCGCTCAGACTCTCTTCTTCTTCTTCATACCGCCGCTACCTTTCATTTTTTTCCAAGAACCTTGTTATGGCTCATAAACGAATGAAAACTACCAAGGCTTCCACCGAAGTTCCTAATTGGATTTCGGAGGAGGAAACAACGAAGCGTGCTTCTGAATTTCAAGCCATCCTTACTCAAGAACAATCGGCTAGCTCGGCGAGGCTTTATTCTACTTTTGCATTGACGCTGAGGGGTCCCTACAAAACTCCATTTTTGGGTCCTCATTATTCTCAAGCCAAGCCCGACAATCTGCTGGTCTCAGATACTTGTTTGGTCCGAGCTTCATTTTCTTATGGCATGGAGGATATCGATTGGGGGTCCTGGGAAGTAAACTTGGAGCGGTTAGGCTCGAACCCTAATGTGCCTATTCCCGTGGATTTTCTTCCTTGGGCCAGCTGGGTAGACGAGATGATGCCCCTGTTCAAAGACAAATTGATGCAAAATAGGATTTTTTTTATGCCATCCTGCTGTCGAAACACCATTGATTTGAACCCCTCGTTGATAAGTGCGGCTCTCTACTTATGGGATAGTACCTCTAACACTTTTGCTTTCGGTCCCGAGCCTATGACCCCCACCATTCTGGACATGGCAGCCCTTTTTGGCTTCAGACCCTGGGGTTCTAGCATCAATGTTCTAGGGGATTACGAAATGAGGAATCGGAAAGTTGTGGTTCTGATGAGGGCTAGCAAATCCGAGATTATGCGCTTGAGAACCTATTCTGGTTTTGTGATGATGTACCAGGGTATGCTTGATCGTGATCAAGAACACATGACGTTCTTACTTTTCTGGCTGAACAAGTTTATTTTCCCTCACGCTGATGAGGTTGTAAAGACTGAATATATGCACTTGGCAGAGGCTCTTCACAATGAGATGAGGCAGGGGACGAGCCTTTTTATGTTAGCTTCGCTCTATCACTGCCTTTATCATATTACAATCCGCCCGTTCAATCTGAATGTCTGTGGTCCTGTCTGGATGGTCCAGATATGGTTGGAGTGGTACTTCCCTGAATTGGGGAATGAGGAATTGGAATATCTTGAGGACGATGTCCCGGCTACTGCTCTGGCTATTAATTCCAAGAGGCCAGTCAATAGTGAAGAGTGCTTAATTTTCCTCAGAGAGTGTAAATGACGTCTAAGAATGACCTGGCTCCGCTCATTGTTTTGCGATACACCTTGGTTTGTGGATAGTGGTCTTCACAAAGCTCCCCGACGTTGAAGGGATTTGACTAATTTTCGGTCCAGATTACATGCTGACATAAGTGTCTCTTGTTTAACCAGCAGGTATCTCTTCTTTGGAGGGATTCATACTGACAAGAAGTGCGCTTATAGGGTCGAAGCTTACAATCCCCAATTTGTGAGCTAACAATTTGGACTCGTTCATGCCATTCCTGAATTGAGATACGGCTCAGTAAACAAAGAGAGTTCGTGGCGGAACCTAACTTTGACGCCTCAAGAGGTTAGAAAGGTGAGGACGTCGTGGCGGAATAGGATTGATAAGGTGAGGGTTCCTCCCTATGATCCATCTTCACTCTTCACCCCCATCATTCCATGAATTTTGGGAGAACATATTGTTTTCATGGCTACCTGAACCTGCCAAGCTTCTCTACACTTCGACTTTTCAAAATTGCCCTTTCGCTAGATCAATGACGGAGCAAGAAAAATCTTCCATGCAGCGTAGCTTGGTGCGCTTCCAAGGAGAAACTCTAATAGGTAGAGGTGTACCATTTTTAGCATTTGTATTTCATTCCAAGCCATTCGTACCATTTCTAACAATCTGGATTGTTTTTGGTATTCTGGCAGAAACTACTGTGAACGAGCCAAGTGGTCCTGGAGGGATTGGTAAGGCTTTATCAAAATTTCTTCCTTCTTTCGATTTTAGCAGAGTTAATTTCTTTTTCTTCACTGTAGCTCGGAGTGATGCCCCTTCTACTGGTGAGGTTCTAGAAATGCCCCATATTTCTCCCGTACCTTCTCGTCCTTCTAGTTCGAGTTTTAGGTCCGAGGACAAAGGGAAGGCTCCTTTAGAGGAACGTGACGAAGAAGATGGTGACGAAGATGAGGATGAAATACCACTTCAAAGGAAGCATAGAGCCTCTGCCCCACCAACTCTAAACACTTATCTTGGTTTGGCCCCTGAAGGTGGTATGTTCTTATTTCCGGACCTTTTCAATTTTGGTAAGAGTTCTTCTTCTGCTTATTTCTAACGCTAGTTGGTAATTTCCAAAAGTTGGGAGTAAAAGGGCGAGGGTAGAATCTTCTCCTGATACTGAGGAAGCGCCTTTAGTGGGCCTAGAAGATATGCCTCAGGTTTGTCCTGTTTCAATTTAATTCCAGCTTTGACTAAAGAATTGTATTTTATTTATTTTGATTGAGTTATTAATAAATTGAGTTTTTTATTATTTAATTATTATAAATATGTTATTATTCATAAGAGAAAAATGAAAATAAATAAATAAAGTAAGATAAACCAAAAAATTTCTTTGATTTGAACTCACCTAATAAAAATTCAAAAAATAGAATAAATCATATTTTTATACAATATCTTATCTTTTTCAATATAGAAGTCGATCTCCATGGAAGCTTCATTATTATAATTTTTAAGTTAAGGTGTGCGTGATCACTATTCTTAAAAGTAACTTTCGCCCCTCCGAGACAATGTCTCAATAAACACTCACAACACTTGGCTCAAATGAAGAACTTTGAATTTTTCCCTTCAGAAATAAACTAAAACTTGAAAGAACAATGCGGAGGAGAGTAAGCACAATGTGACGGAGTGAGAAAATTGTTTGGATGTTGCTGCTTTTCTAAAAGGTTTATATAATGTTGGCTGTCTCCCTACCTAAGGCATTATTAGATCAATAAAAACACATTTAAAAGTATGCCGGTTTTGCAAATAAAATTCCTAGGAGTTAAGGTGCTGCAAATTTTGTTATATGGGAGCTGGCTATTCAATAATTGAGGCTAGGTATTAAAATTTGGGTGTTTCATTACTATGGACACACTTAAAGTTCATTTATAATATAATAAAAAGACTTTGAACTTCCTATAATTTATAAAACTACAATTGATTTTCTTAAAACAAGTCCAACCTCAAAACCTCACTTAAAAAAAAACCCCAAAACACTTAAAATTTTCCCAATTTTAAGGATATGTGATCCGAATCCTTTTTTATGATAGCTTCTCTATCCACAGATGAAATCCTAATTTCACTACTGCAGTTCCCCAATTTGATTTTAACAAGTAACCATAACACAATGTTCCCGCCTTCTTTCATTCGCAAATTCCAACGTTTTGGATTTTTGGTGTAGCTTCCGCGTAAGTAAATTAAGAAAGTTTTTGTGTGTGTCTGTCCGTACTAGAAAAGTAATGTGGCACCATTATCGTATTCTCGTGTCTTCGGCTATTATTCTCTTCCTAGATTTCAGCCAGACCAGTAAAATAGTCTCCATCATTTCCCATTTCAAAATCTTTACCTACAAAATCCTTCAATATATTAAAAACCAAATCTTTGCCTTTTTCTAAAAAAGAAAAATTTAAAGACCACCATGTCCCCATTTCTTCTTACGCCAATTTTCAACACTTGTTAGACCAAACCAAGAAAAAAGCTGTGTCCTTTATGCTCGTTGCTCTTTGCTCCTTCTTTCTTTCTCTATTTCCTTCTCTCTATTTCTCTTCTCTCTCTCTCTCTCTCTCTCTCTCTCTCTCTCTCTCTCAGTAAGAAGTATATATCATATATGGCTGGGTACAAAGCTGATGATGACTATGATTACTTGTTCAAGCTGGTTTTGATTGGTGATTCTGGTGTAGGAAAATCAAACCTGCTTTCCAGGTTCACGAGGAACGAGTTTAATCTGGAGTCCAAGTCTACTATTGGGGTGGAGTTTGCTACCAAGACTATGAACGTTGATGGAAAAACAATTAAGGCTCAGATTTGGGACACTGCTGGCCAAGAGAGGTATGGCTTTTCTTTTTCCTTTGTTTATTGCCAAATTTTTTGGCTTTTGTGATGTGGGGTTTGATCGTTTTATCTGATTAGACATGGGTTTTCTCTAGAGTATTGGAAAAACTTTTATTTTTACTTTTTGGGGTTCGAGTTGGATTGTATGCTCTGGAGGCTTATTCTTTCTGAAGATCAGATATCATAGGTTTGGTATTTTTCAAATTCTTCTGATGATTTATGATAGCTGTTCTTTCTTTCTGCTGAAATATTTAGGCATATGAAGCCTTAGGCAGATTGGTTTGTATATGTTAGTACTGAATCAGAGGTAAACAGGACGAATACAACATTCGGCTTTGTCAAAAGGGTTTCTCCATAGTTTCTGAAATATCATGGGGTTTTGATGTTTTTTTCTTTGTCTTCCTAAATCTTAGGCAAATATTTTGAAATTTTATCTGTAATAGATATAACCGCTTGGTGAAGTTTTGCATGTTTTGACTTTTGCAGTCCTTTTGTATGCTATCGTGCTCCTAGTGTGGCATGATATTATCCTTGGGGAAAGGATACTTTTGCTATGCAGAATTGGTTGAGCAAGCTATTATGTTACATCGAAATGAAATTTGATATTAACCCTTCTTATATGTTCACATGTCATTTTATGTGGTGAAAAATCATTTAATTCACTTGTTAATGAGTTGCAACATGTTGGAGGCATTGTTATCATCCCTATTGGCTATAGAGAAAACTAAGTGATTTAAACATCATCTACTCCTCTTTTAGAAGACAAGAATTAGGTGCTATAGAGAAAAACCATGAATGCCCTTGAGTAAAATTTCTGAGTTTTATTATTATTATCATTATCTGTACTGGAGGCCAAAATGGATATTTTCTTTTTTCAAGTGTTCAATTTTTCGGGTGATGTAGATGAGAGTGTTTGAAATGTATTAGATATTATCAATTTTTCTGCTGATGTAGATGAGAGTGTTTGAAATGTATTAGATATTACACTTTGATGTCATGTGCGCCCTGATGAAATGTTTCGTTAGGTAAATTATTCCGAGTTTTTTTTATAATATTTTGGCATAAAGAAAAAAGAATAGGATTTATCGAGGTGTAAATGGATAGGCCATTCTAGACCCTATGCGTCTAAAGCAATATAGTTTGTCTATAGTGGGGATGTTATAGGTGTTAGGCACAAACATGCATCTCCAACACATGTTATTTAGGGATTTAGTGACAAGGCATATTAATTAGACTATGTTGGAATATTATGTAGATAGGTAATAGATGATTATTGTAGAACTAAAGATCAGAGAAGCATGCATTTAATAGGGCCTGAAGTCTCAACATGCTTTGGATGTAATACATAGGAAACATAGATTGTCTGTTCACTATACAACTTTCTTCATGTGAGAAGCTGTAAGACACTTTTCTTATTTGTTTTTCATTTCATTACTTGGAAATTTGGGACTCAGAGTAGTTGCTCCTTTGGAAGTGTATCCCTAACATGGACTATTCTTTGTTCTTTTTTATTACTTGGCTTGTTGGCAGTGTATGGAGGGAAGGTTTTTCAATTATTCATTGTTTGATCTCAATTTTCAAGAATCATTGAAGCATTTATTTGTCTCCATTATGGCTACTTAATTGTAATTTGTTATTAAGCGAGTCTTAAAAGCTTTAATTTGCCAACTTGATGGCTGGAAAGTATTAAGTCCTAGGGTGAGTTAAAATTTGATAAGGTGATCAGATCACCATCACAATATCGTTATTAATGGAGAAAGAAAATAGGCAGATATTGGTTGACAAAAGAAAAACTGAACAGAGAGAAGGAGATTTGAATGTAGGGGCTGTTCTTAATTTACCCTGTTCTAAAAAAAGCTTCTTTATATTCATAGCATAGTAGAAAAACTTTTTTTTTTTTTTTTTGGTTATTAATAGACTCACCTGAATAGTGCCCGCAACCTACAAGATCCAAGCTGGCTCTGTTGATGATGAAGAGGGGAGTCCAGTACATGAAACATGATGTATGCAGACTCAGCAAGTACGTCTGCCACATTTGCCTCTTTGATAACATGTTGGAGTTCTAGGTGCTCCATGTGGAAGCTGAGTGTATATCTCTCATGACCAGCAACTGCTGTGGTTTGTTTTTTTTTGGCTCCTGGTGCTGTCAATTACTAGTTTGGAGTCACTTCAGGGCTTTGTATTCTGCCATTGGAACAGTACAAAAGTCTAGGTCTCTAGTGTCTGCAAAGAGTGGGTTTTATCAGAGTTTTTGATGATACAGCTAGATTTGACTTGATTGCTATTCTTTACTGGAGCATCCAAGTTGTGTTTAATGAAGTGCTCCTCTGGGGGTTTCCATTTGATCCTCTTTGTGGGAAGGGATTATTTGGGTTCTTTTTGTAAGATGATGTATCTCAGGGCGAAGTCTGTGAGACATTTGAATAGGGTTAGGCTTGTGGTTCTTGAATAACATTGCACACCATGTTCCTGGAGCTCCCAGCACAAGGCCGACAATTTTTCCAACAAATTACTAGCGTCATTCCCTGCTTGTCATCTTTTGTTCTCTGTATCTTCAACCCAATTGAGAAAGGGTAAGTTTGTGTTAGGGTATTGGCAGACCATGCCAACATGCATCTAGACACTTTCCAGAACAGGGCATTATGTCAACTAGTGGTCAATGTTTTCCACCACCTCTCCACAAAAGAGGCATGCCTGGTCTATATTTGGATTAAATATTGCAATCCACAGTTTCGTTTTGAGCCTTCTTTGTAGAAAGATGCACCTGAAGAATTTGATTTTTTGCAATATGTTCAGGTTCCAGATATTTTTTAGAGGAGGTGCTCTGGGTTGTGTTCCTCTGCTCCCTCCAAGTTGTTAATTTGATAGAAAAATGACCATCTGGCTAGATGTTGTCTTTATATTGAATGTCTTTAGAAATGAATTTGAATTTATATGCTAAAGTGCACTTTTAGTCATTACCTACAAACAATCCTCAGAGGAAAAGAAGGAGTTTTGAAAACTTTCAATTTTGAGTTTTGTTGGTAAAGTGTAATGAATCTCTGCAGTGCTCTTAACTTATTTCTGTTTAGTTCATGGAAATACTTGTATTTGCCATCTGCTGTAGTATGAAACCTTACTTCGATGTTTGGCTTTGGGAAAAAATTTTGTTTTTGATCCCACGTATTTCTAGCTTTCATTGTGACAACACTCCTCTCCTATGAGTTAATTGTCATGTTAGACAATAGTTTACCTGATTAGCATTCGCAAATGCTTTTGACTTTCATATATCCGTACTCAAAATACACAAGTTACTGCTTTAGTTCATTTCATATGTATGTATGTTATTTTTGTTAGCTGCCTGTAACTTGATTGATTCCTATTGAGTCCTGGTGGAGAATATAATTTTTAGGAAAAGCATGAACGGCTAACAACACTATCTGCGTTTGGCAACACCAGGTTCACTGAGGGACAGATAAACCAGCTGGCCGCCTTATTGTTGATGCTGCCTGGGACTATAGCATGTTTTGTCTAATTCGTGGTTCAGTATATGCTAATTACCATGATTTGTTGTGCTAATAACTAAACCATAGGGCATTTGAACATGAGTTGCTTGAATGTTCAATTTTCAGTGGAGCTAACTGTTATCAGGGCATTTTATTTTCACCAACTCATGATGTTGTATTGGTATCTAAAATGTCATCAGATGGCATAAATGCTTGATTTTCATCCCTAGTCTCATTCTGCCTGCAAAGCTGCAAATAGTTGGACTGCTATATTTTCGCGTGCATAAAGGCCCATATTTTGTCTCCGTTGGAACCTACCTAAAATTAAGTGTCATATCCAACTGGAAATTATATCAAATCAATTGTCTGGTCAATTCCCCGCTAGAGAATACCGCTATAGTTGCAAATTGGTATTTAAAATTCTAACATTAATGATTTGTGTCAAATTAACGGCTGTTTTGTAGTTTCCACTAATTTCCGTATTCTTATAGATATCGAGCCATTACAAGTGCATACTATCGAGGAGCTGTGGGTGCTTTGCTAGTGTATGATGTGACTCGGGGAGCCACATTTGAGAATGTAGCAAGGTGGTTGAAGGAGCTGAGGGACCATACCGACCCCAACATCGTAGTCATGCTCATTGGCAACAAATCAGATCTTCGCCATCTGGTGGCCGTCTCAAAAGAGGATGGTAAATCTTTTGCTGAAAGAGAGTCCCTCTACTTCATGGAAACTTCTGCATTGGAAGCAACCAATGTAGAAAATGCATTTACTGAAGTCTTGACTCAAATATACCGGGTGGTAAGCAAGAGGGCAGTTGAGGCAGGCAACAACGGAAGTGCTACTGCTGTTCCGTCCAAAGGACAGACCATAAATGTCAAAGATGATAGTTCTGTTTTTAAGAGAATTGGATGCTGCTCAAACTAGACTTGGTAATTCTTTCTGCTGGTGTTTTTTTTAACTGTTTTTATTTTATTTTATTTGTTTTTTTCCCTTCTCTTTGTATATGATCACCGGCAGTGAAACTAGTATGTCAGATATATTGTTTGCAAAACTTGCCTACTAGGCAAGGGTCTGTATACGTAACTTGTAGCCCCCAGGTGATATTTGTTTGCTTGTTATAGTATTTTAGCAAATTCACCCCATTGGTTTTCTTGCAAAATCATGAAGAAACTAATAATGGGCCCGAAAAAGTTCCAAGGTGCAATTGGCGACCTGGGCTTGAAGAACTTTTGAGCATGCTTTTAAGCCTTTTCTAAAACAACCAAACAGGAGCAAGTTTCAATTATTATTAGGGATGTGTTACAGTCAGATGGTCTACATTTAATGCATGTGAAGTCCACATCTCCTTGACGCTTAGAAATGACTTACATACGATTGTGCGATTGACCTCAACAAATTCTTCAGTTCTCATATCGGTGGAAGGGAAACAGTGTTTGGTAACCAAGGGGGTTGTGTCGACGATCCATGACAACGTCGACTGTGAGTGGCTTTCGATAAGTTATATGCTTCCCATGGTCCTCATTGTTGTATCTGACCTTAACAAAATCCTTATAGTGTGCTTGTCCATGGATTGGCGTGGACAGACGAAGAAATTAGTATTGAAGATGCCCTAGTATGTGTTCTTACTATTTCAACCAAAAAAAAAAAAAGAATTATAAAGGCCATACTCCAAATGTCCAAGGTTTTTCGTGTTATTATATGATGTCAACTAAATTTTAAGAATGTTATCTTTAGATCTGGTCGGCAATAATATCAAAACTACTACAAGTACAAGGTGAATTGATAATCATAAACATGCCAACGGGAAAATGATGTCCCGATTTTTTTCCTCTTCTTTATTCTTTGCCATTGTCCAAGAAAAATTTGTACAAAACAATACCAAAAATAAAAATAAAAATAAAAATTTATGAAACACACTTTATACAAGAAAATTTGTAGCTTCTTAGGGTCCATTCAATCAACAAATAATGATATTAAACACCGAGTTAGTATTAGAGTTACCATATTTTTTGACCACGTGATATGACAGTTGATGTGTAAACTAACAACTGTCTTGCCCATTTTGTGATTAAAAAATGTGGTTCCTATACTCTCAACCATTTGATTCAATGTCTATGGTTTTTATCATCTACTATCGCAACAAGGAACTACACTTAAACTACATCTCCGTTTCTGCTCGTCCGATTCCACCATCTTGTGTCGGAAAATCACTGAACCCTCTGGTAACTCGCCCAGGTCGGCGAACAAATACTCATCTTCCTCATCTCCCAACCTCGTTGCCACGTCATAATCAGCGCAACTACTATTTCCCGCACAAATCGGACTTTCTAGAACAGCTGTCGATGCCACGTCACTGAACCAACCGAAGGCGCTAAGCAACGTGGCCGAGTCGTCACTAAGGTCAAGGTCGACTTGGCTCGCAAAAATTGTGAGCTCCTCATCATTGGGTGTGATTGTTTTGGCGGGCAGTTCGGGTTCGGCGTTGGGTGACATGGCGGTGGAGGTTTGGTGTGGCTTGGTGGTGGGCTTGGGGTGGTTGTGCTCACAAGCATAGGTGATCAAGAGCATTGTGGGGTCCACACGACTTCTCTCCACTTGTTTCCTTGCCGGGCAACCCTTGGAGCTACTACATCGATAATATCCCCTGCCAAAAAATACCAAATGTGGATTATATAAAATTATTAACAAACAAGTAGTAAAAACAAACGCCATCAATAAAAAAAATTTGTAGTCGTATCATAAATCAATATATAAATCAAAATCTTATATAAAAATTTGTGTCACATTTAACACATTTGAAAGAGAGCAAACTTATTTTTTATTAAGAAAGAAGCATATATTATTTTCGAATGAGGGTGTTCGTGTTAAAAATAATGTCGTTTATCAAAGTCTTGTAAAGTGGGCTTGTAACTAAGTTGCTAGTATAATGAGCTAAATCAAGTAAGCAAGGTGGTCTTAATCTGTTCATCATTACAAGTAGGTGAAGCCTCATTAAGCATTTCTCAAACCCTCATGTGGGTGGGTAGCAAAAGATATCAGTGGTGCCAAAAATTACGTTCACAATATTTTCAATATACATACAAAATCCAAAATCCAAAATTAACTTTTAAATCCCAAAATGAGGTCGCTTTACATATAAATATGTAAAAGCTATACGGAAGATGCATCTACTAACTATATATAGCTCACGAAAATTCTTCTAAAATTTAGAAAATATTCAGAAACCAATTGTTCTTTCGCAAACTTCATATTTTCTTAATAGAATGAGACATGCGACAGTTTTCTTTTTGCTTAGGAATAGGGAGGGAGATTTCTCACACACATTACCATCTTGCCATGAGGATTCAAACCAGAGACTATTTGTCTACAAATTAAGGCTATTTGCCACTAGGCTAGACCCCCTTGGCATAAAAGTAAAACTTCATATTCCTATTTTTTTGGTTCATATAAAATATCTTTTTACATCTCTAAGTTCAATATTACTATTTGTACCACATTTATTAACGATCTTGTTGACCACCTCGTCTCTAATAAAGCTGGACTACACCGTTGCATGTGAGACTTATTTATATTAGAGAAGTGGTCAGCAATGTGGTCAGTAAATGTGATACAAATAGCAAAATTCCCGTAAATTATTGCCAAATGAAAGTCCATGACAATTATATATTAGGTTTTTAGGGAAAACCCTATTTTTGCATGACATATTATACAAATACCCATATCGAGCCTATTTGAAGAGAAAAACTCAAAACTAGCCACTTGTTCTTTTTTAATTGGTTCTTAGTGTGTAAAAATATTCTAAGAACCAATTAGAAAATGACAAATGACTAATATTGCTAGTTTTGATTTTTTTTTTTTTTTCTCTGAATAGGCTCTACATGGATACTTGTGGATCTATTCATGAAAAGCCCAGTATATATTGTGGTTCAATTAACCTTAAAATCTTGAGAAAAGGTGAGAGAGAATCTGTCATTTTTGAACTGGGTCCTAGAGCGTGCTTTTCACGACATGTGGTAAGAGCGTGGACGGTGTTCCCTACTACGACAGCAGGCGCATTTTAATACAGCCGCCTTCATAGACTAAAATACGCCGCAGTGTAACAAATGAAAGACACCAAATAATCAATACATCATTGATTAAAAAAAAATAAAAAATAAAATCAATACAACATCCGGCGGCGAATACAAGAAAATTGCATGCCTATTCCACCACCAAATTTATGAAGCTCAATGTATCAATTATTTTATTTTTCTTCATTTTCCACCCAAAAAATAAAAATAAAAATAATTGAGTGGATTGTTTAGGATTTTCAAAATACTATAAAAATATAATCTCTTGAATTTAAACCATATAATATATGATATTCACATACTAAATTATTAAAATTACTGCACATATTTTTTCTGTCTCGAAGAAATTCTAAATTCAAATATCATGAACAGTTGTGGAATTTTATAAAAAATTGTACTGAGAAAATATAAAGAAGAGTAATTAAATAAATACCTGGGATATGGAGACCCTTTAATGGGCTTTTGGCCGTACTTCCTCCAAGCCCAAGAATCGGACGGTGGATGGCCCTCCCCTTTGCTCTTGGATCCCTCCACGTCACCGATCGGTACTGTCACCACCCTCTTCTGCACTCCCCTCCTAAAACAGAAACCAACAGAACCAACCATTATAACGGTCAATTTAATTTCCAAAATTAAAAAACAACCCTACAAATTTCTTTTCCTTTTTTTGCAAAAGAAAAAACCCAAAAAAAGAAAGAAAAAAAAAACACCCTACTTAATTAATTAATTAATTACCTTTTCTTGGGTGATGGGGCAGTGGCCACCTTTGTCTCCTCCCCTGAGGAGGGAGAGCCCGGACCATTCTCTGACGTCATGGGCTGATCAGGGTCTGCTGGGTCAGTCCCAAATGGGGAAATTCTGTAGAATTTAGGGTCCATAGGGTCAAGAGGCTAAAGAGCAACTTTGTTGGCTATATTATTCTAAAGATGAACATGGATTTTCCCGGAAAATAGTGAGAAAATTAAGAAGTGTTTGGCAGAAGAGAAAGTAGGGGCTGAGGTTGGGGAAGGGGGGGAAGAGTGTTGAGGGTAAAATAAAATGGGGTTGGGGTTGGGGGGGTGTTTAATGTCGTCATGTTGACAGATGGGCAGCTAAGTAGTTTATTAGGGACGTGCAAGCAAATAAGCACTAAAATACACAAAATGTGTGTATAAAACTATAAAGTTGGATGATTGGGTGAGGCTGAGTTCATCGTAAGATGCTGTGGGATCATGAAATGATTGGATTGGATTGGATGGGATTGGGATGGGACAACAAACGGTCCAAAATCAAGTGGGGGAGGTTTGATATGGAAAGGAGAAATAAAAAGGTGGAAGAATGATAAAGTGGAGAGTTAGTTACGTTAATATTTATGTATTGTTGGATTCTTTCAAGAATAGGATAAAACATGTTTTTAATAAATAAAGTGACTTTGTTTCATGTGAATGGATTGTGGCAATAGCAATACCTTGGAGTTGCCAAATCATTACCTGTGAAAAAAAAAATGGAAAAATTTATTTGAGAGATATTTTTTTTGGTTTCATTATCTTATATTTTATAGTAAATTGAGCTTAGACCCATAAAATTCATTTAAAATCACCTATAACTTCTTCTTTTTTGTTTTTTATTTAAAATACCTAATTTTTTAAAATAATATCCAATGACTAGGATCCAACTAAGCAAATTGCCTAATATAACTTAAAATCTGATTTATTGTATTTTTTGGATTCCAAAACTACCCTTGTGTTAAGTTAATGTGTTATTTGGCTGTAACTAATGACACCCGTTGAATTTAGAAAGATCTCCAAATAATTGCAATGGATGTAGGAACTAATTTAGAAACTTGTTGAAAATTAAATATTAAATTCCACATTAAAGTATCCCTAATCTATTTTACGACTAGTAATCTATTTTTGAATTGATGGTGTTTTCCTTCTATGAATTATGACTAGTAATCTATTTAAAGTATTAGTAATTTAAATTCAATATTAAATTTAGGAATTAATGTTGTTGTCTTTTATGAATTATACGATCAGTATTTTTTTTAATTATAGTTTTATGAATAATAATGTATTCTAATTATGTTGAAAAATAATTTGATAATCTATTTATTGTTTTATTTTTAAAACATTTTTTTAATGAACCTATTTTTTCTCCAAATATTGTACCTATTTTTCTTTCTTTATTACTTGTTTTATGACAAATAATTTGAGCACCTTTTTATTGTTTGTTTTATGAAAACAATTTTTTTTAAATGAGCCTATTTTTTCTCTCAAAATAATATACCTATTTTTTTCTCTAATAATGTACCTAGTATAATGAACCTATTTTTTTCTTCTCTAATAATGTACCTTTTTTTTTTCTTCTAAATAATGTACCTATTTTTTCTCTCAAAATAATGTACCTAGTATAATGAACCTTTTTTTTTTATCTAAATAATGTACCTATTTTTTTTCCTCTAATAATGTATACCTAGTAAAAAAATTTACCTAGTATAATGAACTTATTTTTTCTTTTAAATAATGTACCTATTTTTAATTTATAATAAATGTGCATAAATTTCAATTACAAAGTAATTGACCTATTTTTGTTAATTTGTTTTGGTAAATAATATACCTATATTTTTATACATATATATTTATATTTATATTTTTCATATGTACATTATTGGATATATAATTTACATATATTTTTTTTTTTTGCAATTTTAAGGGGCCATATGTTAGAGGGAATGGCAACCAAAATAAATGGGGTGATTGATATGCTATTAATAGGGAGTTCTAATTACAATTATGGCAGTTAATGAAATGCTTGGAATAAATTATAAATAAATATGAAGTCTGATGGCAAGGATGTAAAAACATAGGAATACTACGACCTCTTATATCATACTAGTCATTTAAGTTTGAAATTGGGTTTTACACATAAATTTATAGAATGATAGGTATATGCCTAGGAAATAAAAATTATAGGGACCTATATTAGTCAAGCCCTATATTTTAATGATTTAAATTGTTTATTTTTCAAATCTTGATTCATAGGCCACTTTTGAAAAATAAATAAATTAAACAATACATAAATCATAAACTAATCAGACATCTAATTATGATGAAATGAATACAAGTCAATGTTTTCAAAACAAAAAAAAAAAGAAAAAAAATACTAAAATAACTACCATTTATTTTTTTCAATTTTGGTAATTTTTTTTTTGGCATAGAATGTTTTATTTTTATTTTTAATACAAGTGATATTGGGGAGGGAGTATTTGAACTCAAGACTTCAACTCAGGTGCATGAATATTGTTCTTATCCACTTAATCTACAAGACAAACCCTTTGCTTGCACAAAAGATCTTTCAGGTCTACGAATTTGATGGTTCATATCATTACAATATAATACATAGCTCTGAATTAAATGGCACTTTATGACGTCTCATCTTTCTTATAGGCATGATGCATTGAGAAGTGGGATTAGGGTAGATTCTCCACATATATATAGTCTTTGTTACAATGGCAAAAAGATAATACTTTTTGCTATCTCTAGTCAATAACACAATCAAGGATGGATCCATGCTTGGATTAGAGTGGGCTCTAGCCTAGTGTTGACTGTAGAGAGAGACAAATTAGGCTTAGTTGTGTAAGTTCAATCCAGGAAAATTAAATAATAGCCCACCACTTTTTTTAGAAGGGTAAATTACTCAAATAGTCCTCAAACTTACACCTGATTTATATTTTGGTCCCTCAACTAAATTATTTGTTCAAATGATCCATCAACTCTATATTATTCACTCCAGTAGTCCTACTGTCTAATTTTCTTTTAGTTTTAACCTAATCTTAGGGTAAATAATGACCAATTTCCCCTCATATTTAACAGAAATATTGACAGAATGTAACGGTAGGACCAATGGAGCGAATAATATAAAGTTGATGGACCATTTGAACAAATAATTTAATTGAGGGACAAAAATATAAATCGAGTATAAGTTTGAGGACCATTTGAGTAATTTACCCTTTCTAGAAAGCAGCCCATATCTATAGCCAAATACTTTAATACTTCAATTACTAATTTTTTTTTTCTCTCTTCTTTGGTTTATTCAGCTTTTGATTTGGCTCAAATAATATTTATATGTCTCTCTGATTTTGTTTTTTCAAATTTACTGATGTTGCTTCTTTTGGAAATATTAAAATATAGACTCTCCCTAACTAAACCACTTTGCTGACCCAAATTCCTCGAGCTTCAAATTGTTCTTCGTCCGAGCCTCTGAATTTTGATTTTTCTAGGTTTTCTTTATTGTCAAAACAACTTATGAATCTTGTACAAGTAATTGCGAAACTCCTCTTAAATTCTTAAGTGCCTCATCTACCCTTTCTTGCTATTCCTCGCTCCACTGTTATTGTCAAAACAACTTATGCATCCTGTACAAGTAATTACAAAACTCCTCTTAAATTCTTAAGTGCCTTCTCTACCCTTTCTTGCTATTCTTCGCTCCACGTATGTATATGTATATAAGCTCGAATTAGTAAATTTGCGTATTATACACTTACGTATCTATATATATACAAGTCTAAATTAGTATATTTATGTATTATACACATATATACATATTTTAAAACAATATTTTTATTTCCCACACACTTCTTAATTGTACGAAAAAATATGCGGTGTTTGAATGCAAACGTATTATTCGCTTGTCATACAAGCACATACATATTTTTCATGAATAATAAACTTTTTTCAAATATTTCACAATAATACACATATTATTGGCATATTTTTTCTGTATATTTCACATTTTGAAAAAAAGTCTACAAACAATAAAAATTGTATAGATAATTTTAAATTTTCATATAATGGCCGAATTTTTCATCGTTTGTTTTAAATAATTTTTTGAATAATACACATATGTATTTTATATTGTATTATACTAATATAGTATTTTACTAAGTATGGTAGGAGTACTCAAGCTCTATGTTAAACCATGAACTTATATTCAGAGAAAAACTATTATTCAACCTCAAAATACATACACAAAAAAGAAAAAACCAAGCAAGACTACTGGAGCATCTTCCAGAAATATTGGAAGGACAAATACTTGTTTCTCCTTAAAAAAGAAAGTAGATTAACTACAATTCCAAAATAAAGAAATATACTTTTTAGGGAAATTCACTATTATACCTAGGGGTGGCATTTTAAACCGAAAAACCGAAAAACCGCAAAAACCAACCGATATTTTACCGCAATAAAACCGCAATCGCGGTAAACCGAACCGCAATCGCGGTATTAAGAACCGAACCACATTTACGGTTGCGGTTGCGGTATTTGATTTTCAAAATTTGCGGTTACCGCAAACCGCAAAGTATAGCCGCACGGCTATACTCTATGAATAATTAAGTAAAATTGTAAACCCTTCTCTTCTCTTGAATTGGTGGAAAGGGAACCAAACAAGATATCCTATTCTTTCACAAGTTGCCAAGGATATCTTTGCAATTCCAAGTTCTACGGTTGCTAGTGAAAATGCTTTTAGCCTAGGCAAGAGGATTGTGGATCCTTTTAGAAGCTCTTTGCATCCTAAAATGGTAGAGGCATTAGTGTGTACTAGTGATTGGCTTACAGCGGACGAAAAACCAACAGATGATGAGGTTGAATTCTACAAGGAAATGGAAGATATGACAACTTGTAAGTAATTAGTTTATTTATGCTAATGTTATTTATGCTTCTTCTTATAATAAAATGTACTAAACTATGTTGTTTTATTTGTAGATAGCATTGGTGCTCAAACAATACAAAGGGGTTCTTCAAATCCACTCACCACCAACACTTGAGTTTGTAACATTGGTGTATTGCATTTTTCCTTTTAGTTTGTAACTTTAATTAACTGTGAATTGGATTTTTCTTTTTGGTTGTAACTTTAATTCATTTTGCTTTTGGTTTGTAAATTTAAAGGATTTGGAATTGGAATGCTTGAGAAGTTTAACTTTAATTGGAATGTTTGGAATTGTAACTTTAATTTTCTTAGGTTGTGAATGCTTGAGAATTGGAATCGATTGTGAATTTATATATGCTTGAGAAATTGAGGTTGTGTATTTATTTATTTAGGTTGTAAATTTATATTTTTGTGAATGCTTGAGAATTTGCGGTTTTAAACCGCAAATTCACGGTAACCGACCGCATTTTTGCGGTTTACCGCAGTGCGGTAAACCGCAAAACGCGGTCGGTTTGCGGTTTCAAAAATCACCAAACCGCAAATAGTCGGTCGGTTTGCGGTTTGAGTAAAAATTCGCGATTACCAAACCGCAACCACCCCTAATTATACCCAATATAGGAGCCTAAATTATAAAAATACTCTACATGAAATGAACTTTAGAAACACACTCAAAGACCATTTACAACATAACAAAGAGACTTCAAATTTCCTACAAATTACAAAACTGTCATCGATTTCTTAAAACAAGCCCAATCTCAAAACCTCATTAAAAAAAAAAAAACAAAAACACTTAATAAGACATCAAAGTAATTTAATAATCAAAATTAAATTCAATAGGGTCAGTTGTTATTTTTTAGATTTGTGTATAGACATTTAGATATATTTAGTCATATACCCATTTTTAGCACTAATGATATAGATAAACCTTACACCATTTAATTTCTATAAACAAATCCAAAAAATGACAGCTGGCCCTGTTGAATTTAATTTTGATTATTAAATTACTTTGATGTCCTATTGAGTGTTTTGACATTTTTTTATGAGGTTTTGGGGTTGGGCTTGTTTTAAGAAATCGATGACAGTTTTGTAATTTATAAGAAGTTAAAAGCTTTTTTGTTATGTTGTAAATGAGCTTTGGGTGTGTTTTTAAAATCCATTTTATATAGGGTTTTTTTAATTTATAATTTTTGAACTCCTATATTGAGTATAATAATAAATCTCCCATAACTAAATATCTCTAATTTTTATACCATCAGTTGCGATGATTTCTGGATAACATGTTGAATGTTCTATACAAAGAACACATTCAACCAAAGTTTTATGTATCCAAGAAATACAATCCGAACAAGCTAAACTTTGGGGTTTTGCCTAATACAATTTGTCTAATCTTTTTACCGTGGCAACTCATAGAAACAATGATATACCTTTTTTTTTCCCCACTCTTGAAACCTCTTTCATACTATATCCTCCTAAACTAAATCTTTTTTTTACCAGCACCTCCACAAGATCACGGTTTGAAGCTCCTGAAAAATGTCTATTTTCTACTGTGGCTAATTCAATATAGAGATGTAAGCCTTTGGGGTTAGCTCAACCAGTGAGGAAGTAGGGAAATGAGTTAGGATATCATAATAGGTTTAAGTTTCGATTCGTTCTAATATTCCAATGAAATCAAGAAAAGAAATCAATATGGAGATGTGACCTATACTCCTCTTGTTTTTTTGTTCAAATTTTTAAGTACACTAGAAAACAAGGCATTTAAGTTTTTTTTTTAATTTATATGAATTAATGAGACTATGGTTATGAGATATTAATAATTTAGGGCGTGTATGGTAACGTTTCTAGTAATTTGGATCGGTTTCGAAAAATGGATAGAGGGAAATAGGAGAGAGCAAGAAGAGAGAGAGAGAGGTCAAGGTGACTTTGCCAAATCTTACGAGATATGTGATTATATCTCTTTCAAGAAAGAGAGGTTGAGGTTGAGGCGA
Source organism: Prunus persica (assembly GCF_000346465.2). Lineage (NCBI taxonomy): Eukaryota > Viridiplantae > Streptophyta > Magnoliopsida > Rosales > Rosaceae > Prunus > Prunus persica. The sequence goes on from NC_034011.1 coordinate 9,479,749, forward strand.
TGATGGTTGTGTAGATTAAAGACGCTATGAGGATTAAGGGTAGATCTGCCAAATCCAATGATAAAGAGAGATCAAGGCTGAGAATGGTTGTGCGAATCGAAAGCACTATCTAGATCAAGGTCTGTGTCGATCTTCTGAATTCGACAAGAAAGAGTAGTCGAGGTGGTGGCATTGCTGTGCATGGAGAAATTGGGTGGAGATTGGTGAGATGTGGAAAGAAAATAGGAGAAGATTTTAGTGTTTTAGATAAGGTTTGATATGATGTGAAGAGTAGTACGATAAATGTTGTGTCCAATCAATGTGTTATGCCACGTGTAATGATTTATGAAAATTAAAAATTAAAAACTTTAGAATACTAGTTTGATTTGGGTAAACCACCAGTTTTGATTTTAGAAACCAAGAACCAGACCACTGCAGCCGGTCTAATTAGACTTCCAAACCAATTTTTTGTAAAATCAAAGCAAAAACCGCAAAAAATCAAACCGGTCAAGCGATCTAAATCCCCAGCCCTGGGAATTGCAATCGAATATATATCCGGAGTTTCTGGTAGGAACGCCCCACTAGATGTATATAAAATTTTAATTTAATTAAGAAAGGAGCAACTTGTAGATAATGTATTACACGTTGCCAATATATATTCATTATGAGCCAGAAATGAGGGGCAACAAGGTTGTCAATATACGTACGTCAACCCCGTCCTTCTTATCTACAATTGGCAAAACATCTACAATTAGCATAACATATCTTGAACCTTCTAGCTCACATCTTCTCAAAATGGCTGCAGAAGAAGAAGAAGAAGAAGTAGTGCTTCTCAGCCTCTTTGATTCATGCTGGTTTGAACATGAAATTTTGAGCAAGAAATCCCTTTCAAAACCCCAAGAAGCAACAAACCCAAGTCTCCAAGTGGACCAATCAGCCCAAGAAGCAACCCAACAACAAGTACCAAATTTCCCCAGACTTTCATGCTTGCCAAGGTCTCTAAGTGATGACCAATCTTCAAACACCAAAGGGAGCCTCATCTCTTCTGATTCTCTCTCCCCACACTCAATCCTCATGAGCACCACACCAAAATTCCAAACAGTTTTCTCTGGTAAACAAGTCATAGAGTTCTCCAAACAAAGTGTGAAACAAGAACAAGTGCCAGCAGCTCAGACAAAAAGGGTCCATGGTCATGGTAAAAGAAACAGAAGTAGAAGAAGAGTAGGGCCCAGCAAGAGCTTGTCTGACCTGGAGTTTGATGAGCTCAAGGGTTTTATGGATTTGGGTTTTGTGTTCACTGAGGAAGACAAGGATTCAAAATTGGTTTCCATAATTCCTGGTTTGCAAAGGCTTGGAAGTATTGGGGAACAAGATAGAGATGAAGAGGATCGGAGAAATAATAATCATAATAATATTGATCCAAGTAGTCATCATGTGGTTTCAAGGCCCTATCTCTCTGAGGCTTGGGATGCTTTGGATCAAAGAAACAAAGAGAACAAGTTGGTGAATTGGAGAATACCAGCTAATTTAGGTAAGGACATGAAGCATAATCTCAGGTTTTGGGCTCATACTGTTGCATCAACTGTAAGATAACAACACTAGTCTTTTCTTTTGCCCTTTTCTACTTTGATTCCTTGGAATAAATCTTCTTCATTAGCTAGTTTGTATTTTGTTACTGTCACACCAAAAAATTACTTACTATCGGATATATTTTTGTGGTTAGCATTACAAATTTTGTTTTCCTTTTTTTTTTTTTTTTTTTGTTACATATGTAATTATAAGTGGGTAGGATGCCCCTTCTTTGTGCTAATTTTTTCTTTCTAAATTTCTCTTTGTTCAAGTTTGTGGGTTTTTTTGGAAATTTTGTTGTAAATGAAATAAAGAGATAATGTATCGTAGCTGTGCTATATTTGGTTAGGATATTCTACCTACCACTAATTCATTTGGATTAATGCTCATGGACTGATAAAAAAAAGTTTTTCACAAGTGGACCCATTTTAACATGAAATTTTGTTTTTAAAAAAATCCTTAAAGTCCAATAGTTTAAAATAAAATAAATATAAAAAAAACTCCATGTTTACGTTCAAGCAAAAAAATTATAACACACTAAGGGCTAGTTTGGCATTGCTGTGCTGTGAAAATAATCGTTGTCAGATTTGCTGTGAGAGAAAGCAGTTTGGCGTTTGGTAAACTTTTTGTTAAAAATGTTGTTAGTACTAATTCCCGCATAATCAGAAAATCATTGCCGCATAATCATTAAACCCAGCGCCTCTTCGAAATTGATTCATGCATAATCAGAAAATGAAAGCACCTCATTAGCTGTTTTCCCTTATAGTTTTCTCTCACAGCAATTTTTAATAATAAGTGATTTCCTCATAATTTACCAAACAGGCTGGGCTTCTCAAATTTTAAAATAAATCACTTATCACTCCAAATAAGTAATGTCAAACGGGCACTAAAAACCAATTATAAAAGAAAAAATGACTAATTAAGGGGTTTTTTTTTTCTTTCTAAATAAGCTCATTAAAGTTTTTTTTTTTTGGTATAAAATATCATATTAAAATGGATCTATTTATTAAAAAAAAGTATCAATAAATGTCCCCTTTTCTTAATTCAAATTTGGTCCACTAGCTTACATGATGTGGGAGATTATGAGATCATTCAAACTTTTTGGGTTTTTTAAACTTAAAAAGAAAAGTATATCTTGTCACGTGGTACTCGCTATTTCTCCTTTTTGAATTCTAAAGCACGTTTTGACGACATACAACTGCAGTTTATATAGATCTATGCACCTGTCAAATTTAAAAGAAAAACACAAGTTAGCCAACTGGAAGTTTTTTCTTCCATCAAGTCACATGTGATTTGTGCACGTGTAGATTTATTTTTTGGGCTAGTTGTGTTGTGTGACTATCATATGTTAAAGAAAATGAAAGAAAGAAGCAAAGTAGGGGTGGGAATAAGTTGGGTTGGGTCGGTTTTGATCCCAACTCGTCACTCAACTCATAAGTATATAATTTTTTTAAAGGTCATGCTAGGGAGACTAACTTTAAATACCAACTTGTGTGTCAACTCTCTAATAGAGGTAGAGCCCACCAATACAATGGGTCCCACACTCTATTAGAGAGTTGGTACACAAGTTGGTATCTAAAGTTGGTATCCCTAATATTTTCCTTTTTTTAATTCAAGATTCGCTTATTATTAAGCTAATCTAACTCAATTCAATCTTTTTATTATTGAATTGAGCGGTTCAGTTAAATTAATTTAAAATTATGCACACTTTTGAATTTTAGTCCCAATCCGTATATAGCGGGGTTTGCATAAACTCTTATTTTATGATATGGTGGACCACAACATCACTTATTAAACTATTTAATGTGTACATCTTTTATTAAAGTTCTAATGTAAAACAGACAACAAATATCTAATTATTATTCTACGTCTGTCTAATTTAATACAAAATATATATTGTCCTTCTAGTCAACTTCCAGCCTTGACAGATTAAATTTCTCACCAAACAGATGCATGTGACGTATATATCAATAATTTAAAGGAAAACAGTAATATACAGTACTTGTCCTAGAGCCTACTACAGAGAAGTATGTAATTATAGGTACTTCTGATTAATTCTTAATTATGGAATCTGGAAGAATCAATTTCAGGATTGTTAATCTCTGATAAACTTCTCTCATAGATACCCTCACTTTGATATAAAGTTCGAAACCTCGTCGATGGTACGTAATAGTATATGATATACCGATATGATATTACGAGTTCACTTAAATTATGATATGTGTATATTTATTAATATCTAAGCTCTTATATAAACTCAGTGCACGAGTTATAATTTGTGACTTATATAACACTATGTTGGCATTCAAGAAGTATTACCATTGTGCACAATAGTTTTTCCTTCTAATATCTACACAATATATGTTGATCTTGATTCTTGTAGTGACTTTCAAACTCAACTGTTTAAATATCTACTTTAATTAGCTATTTAAAACAACAGAAAACATAAGGAAAATAAGGTTTGGTGTAAGAGTTTAGTTTTGTGGTACCCACGAGTCTAGTTCAGTGGAAAGTACCTTGACTTGTAGACTAAGTCTCAGGTTCGAGCTCCTATGACACCTTGGTAGTGTGTGTGAAAAACCTCCCCC
>NC_034011.1:9483984-9490716 GCF_000346465.2 Prunus persica
GGCTGTTGGCGTCGTCCTAAGGCGACCATCTGATCGTGTGTATAAATCTATTTTATGTGGTTTTTTCACAGCGCTAACTCGCTCATGCAATAAGTTCGCGTTTGGGGTCTTGTTTGGAGGAACCCCAGGACATAGCCCGCGGAAACGGCCAGAATTGTTAAATTTATTTTTTTGTTTTTTTTTTCTTAATCCCGTGTGTTTTGGTTTTGAAGGCTCCCCCCCCCCCCCCCCCCCCCCCCGCCTTTCTCCCTTTTATAGTTTAGAATATCGTTTGTATGAGTTTAGACTATCCCTTTTAAGTTTTAACAGCTAAAGTTGGGCAATATATCCAACTGTCTAACCGTTGACTACTAAACTATTTATAATGTATTGACCCTCGGAATAACCTACCATTATTGCACATCCATGGAATTATAAGATATCGCGCACCCACATGGCATAACCATTTTGACATGTGACACAACTGTAATGATTGCTAATCTACTTACAATTAAATTACATACAATTGCTTTGTTAGTTAAGATGGAAAATCACAATTTTAAGAAGTTATTTTTTCTTGGTAAGTAGATAGATGTCAAATTATGATTGATTTACTTATCTCAACTTGTAAGGTGTGGTATTGAAATACAGCAACAAGTAAAACTAATCCATTCATTTTATAACATATAAATAAACTCGTTACCTACCCATATTTTAACACTTAAATTAATTATATCACGTGATCGTGTTGTAAGCATTGTTCCGGTGAAAACATAACCCCCATGTGACCTCTATTAAAATTAAAGCCTTTTACCTTTCTTGTTTCTCTTTATAACTCTTATGGCATATTAATTAATAGGATATAACTAATAAGTTTCGACTTGGGTTGTAGTATAGTACTTAGGAAAAAGAAAGAAAACCTGTGAACTCAACCTCAAGTATGGAGCTTGATGCAACAAAACCACTCTTTGCATGCTTCTCTCTCTCTCTCTCTCTCTCTCTCTCTCTCTCTCTCTCTCTCTCTCTCTCTTCTTTTTCTTTTTAACTTATAGATCAATTTATTGTAAATGATAGCATCTATATTGATTACACAGATCTAAGGTCACTTCGAATTTTACATGATTGTATATTGACGTATAGGCTATAAAATAATTACATTTTATGGTAAAAATATTAATGGTGTTAAAAGATTAATGGTCACTTATCCGTGTTGGAGATTGCCTCCGGAAGTTTATAGCTAGGAGGCTTATCAGCACCCCTCCTTGAGTACTCTCTCCATCTACGAGCCGCTGCTGCAGTTCTCTTTGCTCTTTCTTTCACTTCCTCCTCTGCAAATATACACATTTCAAAAACTTTTATTTTTATAAAAACATCTGAAACCATGAGAAATATGTCACAAGTTGAAGCATCGAACATGTTTTACACTAATGTTATTGAAGCAGCAGACATGTTGTGCAGGGACTTTAACTATAAAGTGCTCCTGATCATTGTAACCATGCATCTACTATAGATATTTTGATGAGATAGTTCAAAGTGAGTTCAAATTATCATAATTTTATGCTGAAAGCCTCTTATGAGCTGAGGCGGGAGGGGAGGAACCACTAGTGAAGAAGATTCAGAGGATGCCAATTGAGTAGGCACGTAAGAAAATAAGGGGGATAAGAACATGTGCTAGTGGAAGATAGCATGTCGTGATGGAGAGAATCGGGAGGATGAACATTGAAAGCCTTTCTAAGTTTGAGGCATTGCCCCTTTAAAAAGAAACATCTACTTGGACGAGGAGACACTGATGTAGCCAGGCAGGAATATGAGCGTAGCAGCAAAAACAAAAAAACAAAAAAAAGAGTAATCTTGAGTAATCTTTTTGTTATCAGCTGGCAATCCAAAAGGGCTGATTCTAGTTCATTGGACCAAGGACAGGAAAAGACACAACCCTAGACAATTAAAAATTCAAGAAATGTAGCAATCAATGAAAGAAATCAAGGCTGGTTCAGATCTAAATCAAGCCCTAAGAAGCCTTGGAAGTAGTTTTCTTTTCCCCTTTTTTCTGGAAAGGTTTTCGACTAGCATTCACTGCAGAGGCTAACAAGGAAAGAGAGGAAGGTTCTGAAAGAAACTCAAATCCCCTCAAGAAGGAATATAATGGTGAGAAATGAATGAATTAAGGGTAAAATGGTCAGACATGAATTAAGGATGGATGAGAGTCATGAGACTCACACCAGGTACATTCTATTATGTTTCAGAAAAAAAAATTGGGGCGTCGGGAGGGAGGTTTCTTATACCTGAATTTCGGTAGTCCTTGGTGTTGCTCCAAATGTTGTCCCAGTATGATTCCGTTTTATCTGAATCCTTCTGATTCATCATCCTCATTTTAGCTTGTTCCTGCAATAAAACCAGGGGTTTGTGAACTGTTAGAATATCAGAATGTCAAGGGATTCATCCTTGGTTCTACTACTGACACACCCAGCACCACAGATTTTACTTTACAGTCCTCTTCCCTTTTTCCCTACATCTCCCTTCCCACTCAAATTTGACTTTTTTTTTTAAAACATTCCTATGTATGGTCAAAAGCATTCATCAATCCTGGCATGTTATTGAGATGTAAAGCCTTGTATCTTTTACTTCTCATATTAGTATTTTGGGAGCAATATTACTTAGTTGTTGCTTAGGTCACCAAATTTGTTTAGTTCATGTAAACGTTTCAATTCTATATATGCAATCTTAATATATAAAAAATGATAAATTTGGTATTGAAAAAATTTTAGAACTCAAAAGGCTGTAATAAAGGTATCATAGAGTAAATCATAGGTCTCAAAAGTATGTCATATTATTGAAGTTCTCTAGCTGAAGATCTTCAAATCATAGGTCACAAAAGTATGTGATATTATTGTTGTTTTCTATCATATTAAAACTGCCAAGATGACTTGAAGGAAATATCCCAGAAGCAATAAAATTTTCCGGTTGACATTTGAATTATCTATTTATTTTTTCTTTTGTTGTTGAAATTTGAATTTTTCTATTTCATGACTTCATGTGCCTTTACAATGTAGGTGATGGAAAGGACGATATCAGAAAAACAAGTAGTAGACAGAAAAATTATTCATGAAAGATTAGATTAGTTGAGGGAGAAGAAAAATATGAGTTCCTACCAAGACTTTTGATTGCCTCTTTTGCCACCGAGCACTTGCCTGCCACATTAATAAGCATAAATGAATAAACTGCTAAAGCTAGTTATGGCAACAATGAAGCTAGGCTATAAATAACTTTCATCCTAAGATCACCTAAGCAGATGAGTTTGAGAACCAAGTGTAACAAATATTTCTACATTCTTCTTGCAATTTGACTCTTGATTACATCTGAAAGTGTTTCAAGAGCTTCAAAGGAATACACTTCTCCAATTGTCAGTCTTTTTTATATTTATATCACACAAAGTGTAGTTCAATCAACGCACATAAGCTAAGTGAACTGAAACAAGTCATTTGAAAATGGCTTCAAGTCATTAAGTGGATATTGCTAATATTGAGATAATAGACAGTTTGTATTACAAAGAAAAAGTAGCATACCATTCTGAAAACATCCGCTGATGAGCCCATACCTGCAAGCATCAGTGCGACCTGACCAATTTACAAAACACTTTTAGCCACTGAAGTTCCAAATGAAACAAAAGGTAGAGAATGCAGTTCCATTGGTTAAAGAAGTTTTAGATAGCTAGACAGACTTCAAATTGATTAGTACGCCCAAGGAGCTACTAAAACTGTTCAGAATTATGGATTTCAAAATGGTGACATAAGATAAGAAGATTAAAATAAAACTAGGATGAAAGTAAATAAACTGATTATTTTCCTTACATTTACTCTTTCTACTCTGCGCATTTCATCTTCCAGCAATGATAGTTGTGCAGCAGAAGTCCAATGAATGCAATCAACAGGACTGAAACAAAGAAGATTTTGTCAACTAACAGTTAAACTTAAAAGTTGTTAATCTAGTAATATCCAGGCATCTCACAGTCCAATTCATAACTACCCAACTAGATGAAACTTCTAAACTTCAAGTTTACAAGTACAAGCATACATAAAAGGCAAGGAGTTGATGCCGCAGAAAGATTTGAAGTATTATAGAATAACGATTTGATTGATTGTCAGAAAATAGAGACACTCTAATTGGCTTATGAAGACTTGCGAGAACACTTTTCAGCATTGGAACTGAACATAACAAAAGGTGCAACATCAATTGCTTGTTCACAAGAGTTAGAGAAAAGTTAACTCTCTTAAGTGAATTGAAGCTAATTATCACTCATCTTGGAAGTTCATCTTATTTCTACCTTTTAACCAGTGAACCATTAACATATAAAGATGCCTGATCTGTAATATTGCAATGTGGTTTAAGGTTTATTCTCTTTATACCACATCACATATCTCTTTAAATTATTAACAGCACATTAAAGTTGAAGACACAATATAATAGACAAGAATGGAAGTAGAACTTGATGGTTTTTATCATAAATGTTCATCATATTAGCAGGACCTACGAAGGAGGACTTACCAACTATCAATTGCTTGTTGAACTAGGTCTGGGTTCCCACACTGACTGTATACTCTGGCTCTTCCAAAGTCTTCTTCGATTCCAAAGACATCCGGGGCCACATTGGCACAATTTTTGCAGCCTGCAAAGAAACATACGTTATAAAGTTCTTACCAATATCAGTACTCAAAGATTGCAAGGAGTCGTACATCTAGCCCCATTTCACGGTAGGCAATAATGTTCAAGCATTCATTTACCAGATATAATTAATGTTCAAGAAAAGAAAGATCCAATTATCTCTATGCATGGGAATGGGATGATATCTCAGCATCTGAACTTACCTATGCAGCTGAACTCATCAACAAATGCATGATCTCTTGTTATTGAGTCATCCAGGAAAGGATTGACTGCCGTCAATGCATAACCATGAATTTCGTCGTAAACCATTCGTTGCACGGGGTCAGTGAGCACCTGCACTGCAATGCTTTATTTCCGGTGAAAGCACATAAAATATCCAAACAAAACAACATAATTGATCAGAGTTCAAAGCATTCGAATTCAAACGGAAACCCACCTCGTAGACCTCATTAATGAACATGCAGAAATTTGTGGTCTCTGGATCATCACCACTCAAATCCGGATGGCAAGCTTTCATACAATTATAATAGGCCTTTTTTATTTGTGCAGGTGTGGCATCTGGAAGCTAGTAACACATACCAATCAATGATCAGACATGATAAATACAAAATCAAAGCATTGCACAAAACCCAAATTCTAAAAATTCAACACAATCATTATAATCATAAAAGAAAGAAAATTTTCCCAGACAAATCAAACTAATGTGAAGTGTAAAATATCATAAACTTCATAATCAAATTAAACAGACATATAATATAAGCCTGGCTAAGTATAATATTTTGCATGTTTAAACAAAACCCAGATAAATTAAGAGAAATACCAATCCCAAGACCGAGTAATAGTCATCAGCCACTGCGTCAGTTGAAGGTGAGCCCCCGGTTGCCACTCTGACCCTGCCAAAGCCTCTTCGCCTCCTCCCGCCATGACCCATCAAAGATTGACTGCTGCTGGTCTTAACTAACATGCGCCATGGGCTTCTTGAGCACCCATTTGGTAATGGGTTTTGGAATTTGAGAGCTTCAGAGAACCCAGGGGACAGTAATTGAATTTGAGCCATTGAACATGCAATGCAACTCAGCTTTGCTTTGGGCTAATATGAAACAGAGGAAAATGAGGTCAGAGTTTTTTTTAAAAAATTTATTTTAAAAAAAAAAGTTGGATTTTTTTAATGGAATCTATGAAAATCCTGAGGTGGAAGGGAGTGATGCTGACATGGCAGTTTCATAGCCAATTGTTTTCCCCAGAATCTGGAAGGACCCGAGATGAGTCCATTTTGAGGAAGTGGCGAAGTACGTTAAGCAAACATGGAGCACGTGTCACCTCGTGAATAATTGTTGCTTGACTCGTCACCCAACTAGTTAGTTGAACAACCAATGAGAAAAGAAGTTATGGAAAATACGACTACACTCGACTGTGTACAGTGTATTCCATTCATCGGGAGGTTATAATAAAGAGGCTATTTGAGGAGGTCAATTTCATCATTAACAAATGTATAGAAATTATGGGACTTTTTAAATGTTTTGATGGTGGGATTGGCCTCCTCGATAAGCCCCCTCACTTTAAATTCCTCATTATAGCCTCTCCCTTGATTCATACTTATAAATCATTGTTAGGCTTTTTTGTCTAAATCGAGCCCAGTTGGTAGGCTTTTTTCTCTAAATTTAGGCCCCGTTTGGTATTGCTTTTTTTGGCAAAAAACCTGCTTCACTTTAAAGTTAAGCAGTTTAAGGTGTTTGGTAAAAATAAAATATCCATATTATTTTAAAAGCACTGGCCTTTTGACAGTAGCTTTTAAAAGCAGGTTCTGGGTTGCTTTTCAAAGCTGCTTTCAAAAGAAGCAGAGATGAACTTTTAATAAATTTTTTTAATTCCCAAAATACCATCATTCATTTTAAAAAAAATGACACCACCTCCACTTCCACATCCAACTCCACCACTTGCACCACCACATTCACTACCTCCACAACCATCGCCACCAGGACCACAACCACCACCTCCTCCACCTCCACCTCTACCTCCACCTCCACCACCACCTCTTCCACCTCCATCACCTCCACCACCTCCTCCACCTCCACCGCCCCCACCCGTCCACCT